>NW_024753528.1:0-9375 GCF_018991925.1 Homarus americanus | reverse complement strand
AGCTGTGGACTTCTTGGTGGAGTCATGGGATCAGCTGTCTGTTGCTACAATTCGTCACGCATGGAGACATGTGTTGCATGGAATACCAGGTGAGAGGAGGAGTCAATCTGTGACTGGTGAGGTTCAGAATGTTGCAGTAGCAGTGGACCTTGCCAGAGAAGCTGCGCAGACTGTTACAGTTCCAGGCTTCTCCGAGACCACCAACGACGACATCCTGGAGGTGATAATGGAACCTGATGTGACTAACGAGGAGATGGTAGCTGATGATGATGACGACGTCAGTGAAGAGGCAGGTGGTGCGTCATCCCAAGAAGAACAACACTTATCCCATAGTAATGTTAGGGGTGCCATCGAGTGTATCGAGAAAGCCAAGCTCCTCCTTTCCGACGACCCTGACGCAAACAGGTATGAAATCTTCACTACCCAGCTGTTGCAGACTATGGAGCCCTACATCAAGGTGTATCACGACAACATCAACACCAGCCGTCAGCAAAGCATAACAGATTTCTTCGCACTAGCGTAGCTGGGGGGGGCGGTCCGCCCCGGGCGGCACTTTTGGGGGGTGGCACTTTTGGGTCTGCTCATCACCCATATCTGCAGCTACTGGAGACGTTAATCCATCCCTTTGTATCGGCGGCAAGTTAATCCTTGTCGTGTCTGACCTAACACCTGACCCACATCATCACGGCCACGTCATGAGCTACACCCTTGCTATGCGCCCCCCCCCCCGGCCACACACACAACCTGTAACCTGTTGAGGATTAAGGAAACAACTTCAAACAAGTATGCCAGTGAGCTCATGTGGTGTGGGTCAGGTGTTAGGTCAGACACGACGAGGATTAACTTATAAAGTTTAAGTATGTTTGGTGTGTATTTAAAGCATACTATATTTGAGTATGTGAAAGTACAGTAATATTATAATGGTACACAAACTATTTAATATATATATATATATATATATATATATATATATATATATATATATATATATATATATATATATATATATATATATATATATATATATATATATATATATATATATATATATATATATATATATATATATATATATATATATATATATACAATGACCTCGTTTATGACATATAGAGTTAACGAAAATTTCGGTTAACGAACTGCCTTCCATAAGGATCTTCAGGTGGTTAAGGCGAAAATTCTGTTAACGAATATCTTCACGAACCCGACCTCTAATGTTTTACGCCGCTTGCACTGACCCGGGCAGCAGCTTTAGTATCAGTCCGCCAATACATTATTGTCGGTTCTAGGGCTTAAATTCCTTACTATTTTAGTAAATATCAAGAAGTTTATACTATTCAATAATTTTAAAAGTTTAATATTCAATTTTTAGTCATTTTAACAATTATTGAACATAATTGAAGGTAAAGTGACTAGTTTAATGCGCGGCATCCAGCCTCTTAACACAGCAAACAGGAGTTAGTCTCTCTCTGTTTTCACTGGAGGTAACATCTTGCTTGAGACTCTCTTCAACTAAACGCTTTTTTCTGTGTTTCCAAGCAAATTATTGGTCATTTTGAAATTTATTTTACATATTGACAATATATAATGCAATTGATGTTGATTCAATAATCTTAATTTACACCGAAGAGCTAAATTTTATTGGTGAAATGGCGCCATGGGGTGACTTCTCTTCACCCAATGCCTTCTCTTCTTCCTTCTCCTCCACCCCCATTCTAAATCCACATCATCATCATCATCATCATCATCATCATCATCATCCAGGAGCCTTCTACATACACACCTCAAAGTAAGTGAACTTTTCTACCATTTTTGTTGAATTTAGGAAATTTTCGGTGAGCTGGAACCAATTACCCAAAACCCATTGAAACAATGGTTTCGGTTAACGAACTTTTCGGTTAACGAACGACCTTCTGGAACGGATTGAGTTCGTTAACGGAGGGGTCACTGTGTATATATATATATATATATATATATATATATATATATATATATATATATATATATATATATATATATATATATATATATATATATATATATATATATATATATATATATATATATATATATATATATATATATATATATATATATATATATATATATATATATATATATATATATAGAGTGAGTACTCGCAATATGTATTTTTTGTGGGGGCACGGGGGGGGGGGCAAACTCAAGGGCCGCCCCGGGCGGCACTCACTCTAGCTACGCCACTGTTTCTTCGCCCGCAACCCACCACAGCCAGCCCAAGCCAGTGATAGTGACAGTGAAGATGACTTTGAGGGATTTGTCAGGGAAGCCCTGACAACTGTAAGTGACAGTGATGGTGATTCACCTAGTAATGGTGATTCACCTGAGGGCCAGTAATCTGCCCTCTTCCTCGGAACCAGCCTCCATCCCCGTATGCCGACCCATCTCTTCTACTAACGTAAGTGTTCCACATAACTTTTAGTTTTCCTAACCTAACCTTTATTTTTCCTATGTTAACCTTTATTTATCCTAACCTAACCTCTTCTATATTATTTGTTTTTTCATACCATCATAAAGATAAGATAAAATTTTTACTACAACATAGTTGTGTGTCGTCAAAAAGTGGAGTTTAGGGGTCGGCCCGGACTCTATTTCAATTAACCCCATATGTTATGTTATTCACTTTACGCGTTCCTCACTTTACGCGGGACCCTGCGGGTTACATTAACCGCGTAAAGTGAGGGTTGACTGTATATATATATATATATATATATATATATATATATATATATATATATATATATATATATATATATATTTCATGTAAATCCACAATGAAAACGTGGATAAGATAAATCTTGATAAAATCACACGGGAAAATGGAAACAACGGAGCACCTTAGCTTTCGTCTTTATTCAAGACATCTTCAGAGGCAACTGGATTACATGGACAGAGAGAGGCTTAAATATACAGGGTGACCTTAAAAACATGAGGTCAGGTCATAATGATGTCATCCACTAATCCCCACACCAACACACACGTAGAGGAGCTTAAGAGAAGGGGGGGTGACGTGACTAGTCAGGTCAGGTCAAAAATAAGGGACCCACAAAATAACTATCATACACCTAGATCTAAGGTTTTCAAAGCATTTTAACCTTGGACCACTGACAAATAAATTTATGTAACATATTATCAGTTTTGAACTGACCATCACTAAGGTTTATTAATTTTAATTCCTTAATCAAACTAGCTTCAACCAGAAGTCTTTCTGTGACACAAGATGATTTAAATATTTCTAAGCTTTTTTCCCAAGCAATGGGGTGATTATTATTCCTAACATGAACGAACAAGGCACTGCTTTCAGATGCTGTTCTGATATTATACTTATGTTGTTTGATTTTGAGCTGCAGTGTTTTTCCTGTCTGTCCTACATAATTACAATTACATTTGCTATATGGAATACAATAAACACTTCCATTTACATTCAAACTTGGGCTATTCCTTATTAACATATTGGTAATGGTTGAGTCATACTTGAAAACAACATTAATATTTAGAAGCTTGAGGAACCGAACTAACGGGACAAATTCATTACGATAGGGCAGTCAAAATATTCTTAAGTGTAGGAACTTGTCTGGTTTGAGAGGAATGAAAGGATTATTTAGCCCTTTTAAAACATCGATCAACAAACACAGAAGGGTACCCGAGTTTCTGTGCAATGGAATGAATGTGTTTCAATTCATCGTCACCCCCCTTCTCTTAAGCTCCTCTACGTGTGTGTTGGTGTGGGGATTAGTGGATGACATCATTATGACCTGACCTCATCTTTTTAAGGTCACCCTGTATATTTAAGCCTCTCTCTGTCCATGTAATCCAGTTGCCTCTGAAGATGTCTTGAATAAAGACGAAAGCTAAGGTGCTCCGTTGTTTCCATTTTCCCGTGTGATTTTATCAAGATAACCGTTGTGTGCTATTTAAAGATTAGTACGGTCATTACCTAATACCTGACCATTGTGGACCTGGTCTCACCCTTCTCTGTATATATACACCTTGAATTGTATTTCTCTCTCTAGTCTGTACTCACCCCTGAAGATGTGAATTACACGAAAGCGCTTGGGAACTTCGTGTTTTCTTCTTTCCTTGTGGTTATCAGTAGGGCTGATAACTTATCAGCATATATATATATATATATATATATATATATATATATATATATATGCTGATAAGTTATCAGCCCTACTGATAACCACAAGGAAAGAAGAAAACACGAAGTTCCCAAGCGCTTTCGTGTAATTCACATCATCAGGGGTGAGTACAGTCTGTACTCACCCCTGAAGCGTTAACAAAAAATTGCCGCCGTCCATTGACTGCGTTAAATTAACGGCGTCAACGTACAACACTGCATACAACATTCTAGTGTTTATTTTTCTACTCTAAAATAAATATATCAGAATAAAGGTGAACTTACTTGATGAGAGCAGAGATAGAAATCTCGCTCACTTGGATGTGTGATCCCAGAATCCACAACAGTACCAGGTGGAACATTCTTACACTTACCAACACCATCTCTGTCCTCACAGAACAATCTGAAAGAATTCATGTATTTTAACAAGGTAAATTATCTATCGATCATGCTTCTTTGAGGGTTCTAATATCCAAAAGAATATAAAATACAGGGTACTGTACCTAAATGCAAGGGTGTTTGAAGGTGGGGTGGAGAAGAGAGGTAGGTCTTGTGGAAACAGGAGCAACAGACAGTTTGAAAATGTACAAGTTGTGTGTGTATATATATATATATATATATATATATATATATATTATATATATATATATATATATATATATATATATATATATATATATATATATGATAAAATCACACGGGAAAATAAAACAACCTTGAGTACCTTAGCTTTCATCTTTATTCAAGACATCTTTAAGAGGCAACTTAGTATATATATATATATATATATATATATATATATATATATATATATATATATATATATATATATATATATATATATATATATATATATATATGTGAACTTGAAATTGATATATATATATATATATATATATATATATACTGGTAGGGAGGGTTGGTGGGGGGCGGGGGGGAGGGAGGGACCGACCGACTATCTGGCGTGGTTGGAAGAGGGGGGGAGGCAAGGTGGGGTACTTTGATTGACAGATAGTGTCGTGAAGAATATTTTTTTTTTTATTAATTGAAGCTATTTGTTTTAGCTCATAAAATTCATATAAATTACCCAGCCAGAATATAATTTACATTGCTGGAATTCTTACAATTTGATGATCATTTTGAAAGTAAACATCATAGATTTTGCATTAGACATACAAATTTTAGATCTAATGTAAGTATTTTGTTTACTCTGAGTAAATATGTTATCTTTTGTACAAAATATATGACATTTATATTCAAAATATTCCTGGTCTTACAAGGAATCCAGCAATGTCAATTATATTATCCTAACTTTAGTTTGAGGTAATATTTATTACTATACCTTAAAATCTAGTGGTTTTACCCAAAAAATTTCTCAGAGAGGGAAGAGCCAACGAGTGTAGTGTGAGAAGAGGGGGAGGGAGTTGAGTCCATTATTTGAATGGACATTAACTTGGCGACTGTATTTCTCTATTTCTCTTAAGTATTAATTGTGTGCATGTACCATCATAAAATTAAGATGTTATTTTTACTAGAACATAGGTATTGTGTCGGAAAAAGTGGAGTTTGGGGGTCAGCCGGTCTCTATTTCATTTAATCCCATATGTTATGTTGTTCACTTTACGCGGGCCTCCGTGGGTTCAATTGACCGCGCAAAGTGAGGGTTCACTGTATATATATATATATATATATATATATATATATATATATATATATATATATATATATATATATATATATATATATATATATATATATATATATATATATATATAGTGGAGTCTGCATTTACGCAGTCAATTGAACCCGTGGAGGTCCGCGTAAAACGAAAAACGCGTAAATGAAATACACAAAGTAAGTGTACATTTCTACCTTTTTTGTTGAATTTAGGCAATTTTCAGTGAGCTGGAACCAATTGCACAAAAACCCTTTGAAACAATGGTTTCGGTTAACGAGTTTTTCGGTTACCGAGCAACCTGCTGGAATGGATTCTGCTCGTTAACTGAGGGACCACTGTGTATATATATATATATATATATATATATATATATATATATATATATATATATATATATATATATATATATATATATATATATATATATATATATATATATATATATATATATATTACATATATATATTTTATATATATATTATATTTATATATATTATATATACCGTATATACCCGTGTATAGCACGAGTTCTTAAGACCAAATTTTTGGGCAAAAAGTTGGGGGTCGACCTCTATACGGGTAATAGTTTCGTTAGGCTGAAAAATATTTACCAGTAACTACCAGTAAACAATGGAAACGACGCACCAACTCACCACCCACTGTGAGTGTCGGTACAGTTGCCAGGGCAGATCTCTTGCGTCATCATAGCAAGCCAAAAGTAGCCAAATGCATGGTATGGTATGGTATGGTATGCACAGGAGTATGTAAAACATAAAGTATTCATTTTTAAAAGTTTATTTATGGATACATAAATTTTTTTTAATTAAATTTGAAACATCAATCTTTGTTAATTAAATTTGAAACAAAAGAAAAATACGATACCTTATTTATAAATATTTTCATTAAAATATTACATCACAAGTATATTTTACCTTAACTGTGCCTGAATGAATATATTCTCAGAAATAAATATGGAAATGTAATATTTTTGCTGAAAAGACGTACGTATTACAGTGGAAAGTGGGATAAAATTGTGACGAAAACAATGACTTTCACTTTCTTTCGTCGTTCAAAAGATTTTACCGTAATCGCTTTTCGAATGGTTTTCAGTTAAAAACTGTTGAATTACAATAATATTCTATCCTAATTGACTTGAATAAATACTACGATACCATATTTCTGAATATTTTCATTAAAATCCATCAAAATCATTTTCCTTGTCATCATCTGCAGCACCAAACAGCTCCTCCCAGTCCTCTCCTTGAACAGCATCGTCATATGGATCAACACCATCATCAGCCATAGGATCATCAATATCTTCATCCTCATTCACGCTCTCATTAGCCTCATAATCCCACAACAAGTCGTCTTCTGTTCCATCAAGAGCATTCGAAATCCCACATTTCTTAAAAGATTTCACCACAATTTCTGGTCTGATTGCATCCCAGGCCTCTACAATCCATTCACATAATGTTGCTAGTGATGGAGCTTGGATGTTGCCTCCCTTTGTGTATGTCTTATCGCCTTCTATCATCCAGTTGTTCCACTTCACTCTTACCGCATCTTTAAATGGTTTGTTTAAGGAAACATCCAGTGGTTGGACAAGACTTGTTAATCCACCAGGAATCACAGCTGTATCAGTGTTTTCCTTCCTAATCCCAGCAGTAACACTGTCAACAAGATGTGACCAAAACATATCCCACACAAGAAGACTTTTTTCTTTGCGCAGTCCCCCTGGTCTAAAGTTCAGACTTTTTTAAGCCATATTTGTATGCCGCCTTCATCCATCCATCCTTTCTCGTGCACATGGATGATTAAAAAAATGCTGTCTGACTTGCAACACTGTTGGTAGGGTCAGGTGGTTCTAACGGCACCTGCCAGGACCCGGTAATCAAATTTATAAGTGTCTAACCTCAATTACTGTAGTTTATCTGATGTAGGCAATATGAAGTAAAAAATACCAGTTAAAGTGAGAAATTGGAAGAGAATAATTAAGAAAGATGTGGTTGGGCTATTTTTGGTAGGGCTGAGGGAGAGAGTACCAGCTGTTTGGTCTTGTTTGGCGGGAGAGTCACGCAAATAACCGTAGTACTGGTATTTGTTTGGTGTCTTCTATATTTTTAAAAATGAATACTTGTAAATTAAAAGTACCGTAACATTGTATTATATACAAACTTGTCATATTTCTGGAAAATAAGAAGCAAGAAAATAGAATATACCGGTAAACACAATTTCAACGTACGCTAAAATTAAAAGCTGCTTAAGAAGGGCCGAAGCAAACACAAAGCCTCCGCGACCAAGGGCTCTGCCGTATCAGCTAGATGGTACACGTGTTTTTCGAATCGTTTTCAGTTAAAAAACTGTTACATCACAAGTGAATTAGGATAGAATATTATTGTAATACAACAGTTTTTAACTGAAAACCATTCGAAAGGCGATTACGGTAACATCTTTTCAACGAAAGAAAGCAAAAGTCATTGTTTTTGTCACGATTTTATCCCACTTTCCACTATAAAGTGAGGTATGCTATAACGAACGGATCCTACTACGAATATTCCTATAACGAACGGTTTTACCTATAAAATTGAGAATGCTATAACGAACGAAACTCCTACAACGAACATTATTAAGAAAATTTTTTTTTTTACTAATTTATTGTTTTTTTATTACAAGCATTAATGATACTCTTTATTTCAGGGGTTTAGATGCATATTTATGCACTTTTTTACAATTTTTACAATTTTATATTATATTTTTCAGTGTTAAGTGGTTGTATTTGGGGGCCTGGAACGGATTAAACCTATAACGAACGAATGCTATAACGAACAAGGTTCTAGAACCAATTAGATTCGTTATAGCATACCCCACTGTAATACGTACGTCATTTCAGCAAAAATATTACATTTCCATATTCTCAGAAATAAATAGTAGTTTTGCTGAAACGTGATGTATTTCAATGTAAATTAGGATAAACTACATGAAAACAAAAGACTTTACCAAACCTTCCGATGTTCAAGATATGTTAATCGTTTTTTTATTAGTTTTCGGTTAAAATACTGTTATATTAGTGATATTCTATTCATGCTGTGCTTGATACAATACATTCACGGAAATGTAATATTTTTTGCTGAAATGACGTACGTATTACAGTGGAAAGTAGGATAAAATCGTGACGAAAACAATGACTTTCCCTTTCTTTCGTTCAAAAGATGTTACCGGAATCGCTTTTCGAATGGTTTTCAGTTAAAAAACTATTGTATTACAATAATATTCCCTCCTAATTGACTTGAATAAATACTTGAATGGAAATATACAATATTTTTGTTGAAACTACCCGCGTTTCAGTGTAAAGTGTCGTAATAATAAATGGTAAACAAGTTTATAGGACGTAGTGTTTCTCTGAAGGTTTTGTTGTTCCTTTACCCTCAAAAACTTGGGTCGACCTATAAACGAGGAATATCATAAATTAACAATTTCTTGGTCAAAAAATCGGGGTCGACCTATATACGAAGGGGGTTATAGACGAGTATATACG
>NW_024753527.1:0-14539 GCF_018991925.1 Homarus americanus | reverse complement strand
GGGTAGAGGGAAGAGAGAGAAGAGGTTGACGTTTTGGGCTCTGAATTTTTATTTCTGTTTGGATTTTTCTTATATATTTTTTTAATGTTTATTATTTTGTGTTTATTTTTCGTGTTTTAGTTTCTCTTATTTTTCTCACTTTTCTCTTCTTCCTTCTACTGTTACTACTGTTACTACTACTACAACTTTTATATCTCCTTCTCCGTCTCCTCCTTGTTTCCTCTTTTCTTCTCCCCCTCCAACTCTTTCTCTTCCTTCTCCTCCTTCTATTGCTACTTTTATTACTTTTGCTACCCTCCCTCCTTCTTCTGAGCTTCTTCTTCTTCCTTTTCATCCTCTTCCTATTAATATTTTTCGACTAACCTTCCTCCTCTACTTCACCACCTCCTCTTCCTACTCCCCCTCCCTTTCTTCCTTCTCTTCCTCCTCCTCCCTCGTCGTTCCTCTTCCTTGTCCATCTCCTCCTCCTTTTCCTCCTCCTCCTCCCTTTCTTCCTTCTCCTACTCCTCCTCCTCCTCCTCCATGTTCCTCCTCTATGTTTCTCCAGCCATAGAGTCATTTTCCGCCGGTCATGGAGTCTGTTGAACATGAAGTCATAGATAAAGTGAACAATATATCAATGTAGATCTCAATGTTCAAAGCATAATGTCTTAATTCAAGCGATCAACCTCGTTTGTTAATGTAGGTTCAACGTTCAGTATTATAGTTCAAAGATGAATGTGTTTATGTGATATATTATCCATGTTCAGTGTTTTAGACCAAGGGTTGATAATATAATTATCATCTTAATGGCCTGCTATAACAAACTCAGTAAATATAATCCATCACACTAAGTCTTCCAGGAAATTCTCTCTATCCTTGTGAGGAACTTAACAACTCACGATGTAGGAACTATTATAGGTTTTTGTGTTATCAGGCAGGTCTAATGAGTAGGTCGGGTGAGGTAGGTCGGGCTAGGTCGGATGAGTAGGTCGGGTTAGGTAGGTCGAATGAGTAGGTCGGGTTAGGTAGGTCGGGTTAGGTAGGTCGAATGAGTAGGTCGGGTTAGGTAGGTCGAATGAGTAGGTCGGGTTAGGTAGGTCGAATGAGTAGGTCGGGTTAGGTAGGTCGAATGAGTAGGTCGGGTTAGGTAGGTCGGATGAGTAGGTCGAGTTAGGTTAGGTCGAATGAGTAGCCAACCTCTTTGGCACCTTATTCTCCTCTAATTCCACCTTAGACGATTCCCTCTCTACCCCTCCTACCCCTGCACCTCCTACTGAACCTATGCACTTTCCTATAATCTCCACTCGCAGGGTTGCCGGTGTGTTATCCAGGTTGGATGTGAGTAAGGCGCATGGATCGGACGAAATACCCTCTCGTGTTCTGGGGGAGTGTGCTGAAGCCCTGGCCCCTGTGCTTGCTCGCCTCTTTCGCCTTTGCCTCAAAACCAAAACTTTTCCTTCTTCTTGGAAGCATGCCTTGGTTCAGCCCATCCCGAAGAAGGGTGACCATTCTAATCCCTCTAACTATCGCCCCATTGCCCTAACTTTATCCCTCTCTAAGATTTTCGAAACTATCTTGAACTCCCATTTTCTCCGTCACCTTGAACGCCTTTCTCTTTTGTCGGATCACCAGTATGGCTTTTGCCAGGCGAGATCTACTGGTGATCTGCTCTCCTATTGCACCCATCTTTGGTCATCCTCTCTTAGGGATTATGGGGAAACTTTTGTCGTGGCCCTCGACATCTCCAAAGCATTTGACAGGGTATGGCACAAGTCTTTGCTATCTAAACTTCCCTCTTTTGGTTTCTCTCCCCCACTTTGTTCTCTCATCTCTAGCTTCCTTGAGAATCGATCCATGGCAGTTGTTGTTGAGGGATCGATTTCTCGCTCTTTCTCTACCAATAGTGGCGTCCCACAGGGTTCTGTTCTTTCACCAACTCTCTTTCTTCTTTTTATCAATGATTTACTTCACACTACAACTAATTCTATCCATTCTTACGCCGATGATTCTACTCTTCACTCTTCCTCACATTTTCCCCTTCCTCCTAACTCTCAAACTAGACCTGTTTCTAGAACTGATATCATTACTTCTATCAACGCGGATCTGTGCAGCATCTCTGAATGGGGAGATACAAACTTGGATAAGTTCAATAGTAACAAAACTCAATATTTACCAATTACACTTTGTAAAGTAGACGATCTCCCACTAATTACATTTCAGGACGCTATCATCCCCCCAAATTCTGAAATAAATATGTTAGGCCTCACCATTTCCTCCAATATGTCCTGGAAATCACACATCCTTAGTATAACTAAAGCTGCCTCCCGAAAGTTGGGAATGCTGTACAGATGCCGCAGCTACTTCACTCCTGAGCAGTTGCTCCAAGTATATAAGGGATTCATTCGTCCTAACTTGGAGTACTGCTCTCATATCTGGGGTGGCTCTTCTTCTGTCGTCCAACTATTAGATAGGGTGGAGTCAAAGGCATTTCGTCTTATTAACTCTCCTCCTTTAGTCGACAACCTCTCTCCCCTTTCTCTTCGCCGCAATGTTGCTTCACTCTCTCTCTTTTACAGGTACTTTAACGGGCAATGTTCAGGGGATTTGGCATCCTGTGTACCGCCGGTAAGGCCGTGGTCTGTACACACGCCTTCTGCCCCAAGCTCTGCGGTGCCCACTATTTCAGATATCGGCTAATGAGAATAACCCGTTATAGTACCTCCTTCTTTCCTCACACAGCCAAACTGTGGAATGATTTGCTTTCTTCTGTGTTCCATGCTCTTACAATCTGTCTCACTTTAAAAAGCTGGTTTTCCGGCATCTTCGTGGTGTAGATTAATACAGTATAACCTTTTTTTCTATATTTTCAATTTCTTTCCGTTCTTTTTTTTCGCCCCCCAGGCTCCGTTGTGGGTCGTTTGACCTGTGCCCGGGTTGGCTAATTCCCGTAAAAAAAAAGAAAAAGAAAAAGTGTTAGGTTAGGTCGAATGAGTAGGCCGAGTTAGGTAGGTCAAATGAGTAGGTTTGGTTAGCTTAGGTCGAATGAGTAGGTTGGGTTAGGTAGGTCGAATAAACAGGTCTAATACAATTTTTAGTCAAACAATCCGCTACAGTAAACAGATCGAACTTTCCAACATTTATTTTCCACCTTACAAACCTTCACAAAATCGCCTAACCTGACCTGACCTGACCTGACCTGACCTAACCTAACTTAACCTAAAGTGATTAAGAATATATCAGTGGCAGCTTTAAACCAGAATAAAAGTAAACAAATAAATAAATAAAAATCTTCACGTGTAAAAAAATAAATCAACATTATCAGTCAGGTCAGGAAAGGAAGAGAGGCGTAGAGTTAGGGGAGATATGATAGAGGTGTTCAAGTGGGTAAGTGGGATTAACAAGGGTAAAATGGAAGATGTTCTGAAGCTCAGTAATAACGAAATAACTAGAACAAATGGCTTTAAATTAGATAAATTCCGATTCAGAAAGGATATAGGCAAGCACTGGTTTGGTAATAGAGTTGTGGATATGTGGAATAGGCTACCGAGTGCTATAGTAGGATCGGGGACGCTAGGGAGCTTCAAGACGAAGTTGGATAGGCACATGGAAGTGCCTCCTGCAGTATTCCACTTTCGTATGTTCTTATGATTAGACGAATTAAAAAAAAATACTTGAATATCTTCACATCGTTAGCATAAATTCCTGTTAAAAGTTTTATTACTTTTTCATTTTTTTATATTTTTTTTTATTCTTTTATTCACGAGTTAAGAGTATATACAGTAAGGAGATTAACCAATGAGAATTAATCTTCCCAGCTTCAGCCAATGATAATAAATATTTGTCCTAAGTCATAAATCATCAATTCTCTCTCCAAAAATAATTATTTCTGGTAATATCTCTATCATTTCATTATTCATTTTAATTCATTATCCACCTTCGTTCACCAGGTTGTTCCGTAGGCCTATATCACCTTCCCTTATTACCGACGATGACCTCTTGGCCTCCCCTGCACTGTTTCCCGGAGGTTATCTGTGTGACCCATACAAAAAGTTCACGCAGGTGTTGATGGGGTTCACTGCTCACCTTCAGCCCCTACCACTACCCTTACCCCATCCAGACCCCTACCCCCTCTCCAGACCCTCACCACCTTCTCCAGACCCCTACCACCTTCTCTAGACCCCTACCACCATCTCCAGACCCCTACCCACCTCTCCAGACCCTCACCCCCTGTCTAGACCCCCACCACCTTCTCCAGACCCCTACCACCTTCTCTAGACCCATACCCCCTGTCTAGACCCCTACCACCATCTCCAGACCCCTACCACCATCTCCAGACCCCTACCACCATCTCCAGTCCCCTCTATCCCCTTCTAGTGATTGTGTTAAGGTCATAACTCCTTGGATATACAGTGATTGTAATGAGAATCTGACCGGGATTAATAATGTAAATACAACCGTGAAAGGCATAGTAGGTTTTAGTCCATTGAAGTCATAGTTTCTACGATTATATTTTAAAACCCTCCTAATTATAATAACTTTTAAGAGAGTATTATCAAAATTATTATCACGTGAAGGAACATCATATATTGTAATAGTGGTAATAATTTTTGTCGTTACGGGTCAATGTGAGCCTGATCTAAGCTGCTACTGGGTATCTCATACAACACCACGTAGTTAAGTAGGAGCTAATAATTATGTGGCTTTGCTCTATATTCCTCCTATTCTTCATATGGCTATCAACTGGCATTAAAATCCCGAAGGAAAAAAACTATTATTTTTTTTCTTATATTTTTATCTTCAGCCAAATGTCTCTGTTTTACACCATCTCCTGGACTCTTTAATCTCCTGGGTGGAGGCGGAGGCGAGGTCAAGGTGTGTGTGACCTGGAGGGTGAGGTGTGGGCAATCCTTCACACCTTGAGCTGACGGACGGGGGAGCTGTTGGCTTGTTTACGGACCTCGCCTTATTATCCTGCCACTAATTCATTCCAATCAATATGCGTGTAAGATAATTGAGTTTTGATTTGTTAATGAGTTTTGCTGGTTAGTCCGGGACGTGTTTATGTTAAATATTCCCTCCCTCCCCAACCTTCCTTCCCTCTCCCCTCTTCCCCCCTCCCCGTCTCCCCCTCTTTCTTTTTTCTCTGTCTTATTATTTCTCTTTCTCTTTTCTTTATCTTGTTCATTGTCTGTCTGTCTCTCTGTCGTTGTTTCTCTCTCCTTGTCAACCACATCCTTCACCTTTCTCTTCCTCTCCTTCTTGCCCTTCCTCTCCCTTATCTAGTTTCATCACTCCCCCTCCCACCTTACCCACATCCTTCCTCCTTGTACGTTCACTAGGTTACGCCCTTCCCACTGCTAACTGTGTAGTACTGTAGTATGATGTTGAGAGGAGAGGGGATGGAGGTATCCCTTTTCGCCTTTTTTATTTACTTAATCTTTATCCCTTTTGTCTCTCTCTTCCCTAACCTTTATCCAGCCCTATCGTTCTTTCTTCTTTATCCATATTCCTTCTTTATCTTTAATATTCATCTCGTTATGCTTACTTGTCTCTCAGCGTCTTGAAACTCGTGTGTGTGTGTGTGTGTGTGTGTGTGTTTGTAAAGGTGTTGGGAAAAGGTTATTGGTTTTGCTATGCTCGCTCTCTCTCTCTCTCTCTGTTTATTATCAAGCCCCATCCCCACCCCTGACCTGACTGCTTCTCGGGAATATTGAAACATATCCGCTATGTTTTTTGAGAGGCAATAGATACAGGTTGTTCATCCTGCCAATATTTGTTTATTTTTCTCTCTCTCTCTCCCTATCTCCCTACCTCTCCCCCTCTTTCTCTCCCCTTCCTCCCTCTCTCTCCCTACGTCTGTCCCCCTCCCACGCCCCCCCCCCGTTTGTGAGTGAGGAGTGAGGGAGCAATGCATCAAGAGTTTCACCACTCTTCATAATATGGTTCAGCATATTTGGATAAAACGTATCAGGGAGGGAAAGCCAATCAACGAACGAGATGATTAGAAGGAAGGTTTTTATTGGTTAAAAATAATTATTTTCTTCGACCTCTCGCAGTACAACATGGATGCTTATCTATATGTTAATGCGTCGAGAAATTAAAAAATGGAATGATTTATCTTACTTATATATGTGTGCGTGTATAGACATAACGCACGCACGCACACAAAGCAAATACATATACAGACACGCACTCACGCAAGCACAGAGACAATCACGGACACAGACGAACACAAACAAGTGGTGATGTAAAAAAATAAACGAAAAGAGAGAACCAGATAAGAGAGACAGAGACGTATAGACAGACAGACGATGACAGGAAGGGGAGACAGAAAGACCAAGAATAAAAACAGGAAACCCAAAGACAGTGAACAAATGAGAGAGAGAGAGAGAGAGAGAGAGAGAGAGAGAGAGAGAGAGAGAGAGAGAGAGAGAGAGAGAGAAAGCTAACGAAGAACGGCAGTAATTACCCAGATATCAATCGACTGTTCTCAAGACGTGTGTGTGTGTGTGTGGGGCCGAGGTTATACACAGCCTGCAGGGAACAATAGTTAAGGGTGAAGGCGCTAATAACTGCCTTAAACACTCTTGTCATTACGGGTCTTATCTCTGAGGAGGAAGTTAAGAAACGAGGCAAAGATGAAGAAGACTGCCAAGAGATTAAGACGATGATAAAGATGATGTGGAAGGAGATAAAGAGAGAGATGAGTAAACAGGATAATAGTGGATTGATATATTGAGTTCTTGTTCTTGTTCTTGTTCTTCTTCTTGTTCTTGTTCTTGTTCTTCTTCTTCTTCTGTTGTTTATTGTTGGTATTGTTGTTTTATTGTTGTTGTTGTTTTGAATAGTTGAAGCCAAAAACGATAAGTAATTAACTTGATTAATTTGGATGTAACTATGAAATTGTCTTAATTGATATTTAAGTACGCTTATTTACGTCTCCTGTCATTGATATAAGAGATTTTAAATAATCACACTTAAGAAAGCCACTTAATCACACTTAAAGGCTTCATCAGTCCAAGTCGAGTTGTTTAGTAGTAATTGCACTTGGAATAATTAATCTTTTCATTCCAAGTGTCTTAAGTAATCGCACTTTAGGACATTATCCACAAAATCCACAGATCTTAAGTAATTGCACTTAACACTACATGTGGTCCAAGTGTTAAGTAATTGCACTTACGATCTCGACACTTTTAAATAATCCTCACTTAAGGGATAATTACACTTGAAAATCATTCTACTTAAGATTTTAAGTCGTTAGGGATAAGGCACTCAAGTCATCATACTCAACACCTCAGTCATCGTTCTCAGTGTCTTAAGTCATCATACTCAACACCTTAGTCATCGTTCTCAGTGTCTTAAGTCATCATACTCAACACCTTAGTCATCGTTCTCAGTGTCTTAAGTCATCATACTCAACACCTTAGTCATCGTTCTCAGTGTCTTAAGTCATCATACTCAACACCTTAGTCATCGTTCTCAGTGTCTTAAGTCATCATACTCAACACCTTAGTCATCGTTCTCAGTGTCTTAAGTCATCATACTCAACACCTTAGTCATCGTTCTCAGTGTCTTAAGTCATCATACTCAGCACCTTAGTCATCGTTCTCAGTGTCTTAAGTCATCATACTCAACACCTTAGTCATCGTTCTCAGTGTCTTAAGTCATTATACTCAACACCTCAGTCATCGTTCTCACTGTCTTAAGTCATCATACGCAACACCTCAGTCATCATCGTTCTTGTGTCTTAAGTCATCACACGCAACAATCTTAGTCATCGTTCCCAGTGTCTTAAGTCATCATAAGCAACACCTCAGTAATCGTCTTGCGTCTTGTCGTATCATACCCAACACCTTAGTCATCGTTCTCAGTGTCTTAAGTCATCATACCCAACACCTTAGTCATCGTTCTCAGTGTCTTAAGTCATCATACCCAACACCTTAGTCATCGTTCTCAGTGTCTTAAGTCATCATACGCAACACCTTAGTCATCGTTCTCAGTGTCTTAAGTCATCATACGCAACACCTCAGTCATCGTTCTCAGTGTCTTAAGTCATCATACCCAACACCTTAGTCATCGTTCTCAGTGTCTTAAGTCATCATACCCAACACCTTAGTCATCGTTCTCAGTGTCTTAAGTCATCATACCCAACACCTTAGTCATCGTTCTCAGTGTCTTAAGTCATCATACCCAACACCTCAGTCATCGTTCTCAGTGTCTTAAGTCATCATACCCAACACCTTAGTCATCGTTCTCAGTGTCTTAAGTCATCATACCCAACACCTTAGTCATCGTTCTCAGTGTCTTAAGTCATCATACCCAACACCTTAGTCATCGTTCTCAGTGTCTTAAGTCATCATACCCAACACCTTAGTCATCGTTCTCAGTGTCTTAAGTCATCATACCCAACACCTTAGTCATCGTTCTCAGTGTCTTAAGTCATCATACCCAACACCTTAGTCATCGTTCTCAGTGTCTTAAGTCATCATACCCAACACCTTAGTCATCGTTCTCAGTGTCTTAAGTCATCATACCCAACACCTTAGTCATCGTTCTCAGTGTCTTAAGTCATCATACCCAACACCTTAGTCATCGTTCTCAGTGTCTTAAGTCATCATACCCAACACCTTAGTCATCGTTCTCAGTGTCTTAAGTCATCATACCCAACACCTTAGTCATCGTTCTCAGTGTCTTAAGTCATCATACCCAACACCTTAGTCATCGTTCTCAGTGTCTTAAGTCATCATACCCAACACCTTAGTCATCGTTCTCAGTGTCTTAAGTCATCATACCCAACACCTCAGTCATCGTTCTCAGTGTCTTAAGTCATCATACCCAACACCTTAGTCATCGTTCTCAGTGTCTTAAGTCATCATACGCAAACTCGTAATGGTAGTTTTTTCCCCCGTAATCTAACCTGAGCTCATTTCATATCATTACACTTAGGTTTAATGGGTCGCAATTCAAATTGTTGTTCTGGCTGTGGGTCGCAGTAAAAAACGTTTGAAAAACATTGTTCTAATATGTATGAGAATATATTCGTCGCTGTCACTAATATTTACGTGTATTTATCCACATATATTCTTATCACCCAGACGTACGTGATAGGTGGAGTGAAGGACAATGGTATATTATTATGTAGGGCTGGCAACAAGTCGGTCTAATGTGTATTGAGAGAAGAAGAGGCGATATTTGATGACAAGTGTCGTGAGTGTGTAGGGGGTGTGTGGGGGAGTGTTATTGTGTGGGCAGTGTTGTGGGTGAAGAATTGATGTGAGGGAGTGTTGGTGTGCGGGAGGAAGGGTAAACGGGAAAAGGCATTACTTCACTGAGAGACTGGTGGTAACTTGGCATCAGTAGATAAGCATAAAATAATAAACATAAAATCCTTTAAACAAAGAAAACACAGATAAACACCTAAGATAAGAGAAGATAAGAAAAACAAAAGTAATAAGAGTAAAATATTCAAATTTTGGTAAGATAATAAGATAAGTGACTGCTGGACAGGACCATAAGACATGGTACCTTGTGGGGGTCTAGTTAGGAGTTTATTTTTACAGCATAACATAGTGGTCGAGGTTCCAGGTCATAGTTATTTATTTTAGTTGAGTAAATTTTCTCGGGATATGAAGGATAAAAATGGTGTGTGTGTGTGTGTGTGTGTGTGTGTGTGTGTGTGTGTGTGTGTGTGTGTGTTATAATCTTAAAGCGTTCACGTACAGTATATGTAAAAGCTTGTAAACCCGGACCATTACGCTCACCATCACCATTAAAACTCACCATCACCATTAAAACTCACCATCACCTCTTCTCTTATATCTCACCATCATTCCTTTTAGCTATCTTTTTTATCATTACTTCTTCATTCATACTTCAGTGGTGCACCAGTAACCCTTCACCAGCATCGGTCCTCTAGTGAATAGTTCCTCCAGTCACCTCACCATCATTTCACCATAATATCACCATTCTCATCGTTACCTCACTGTGGCCTTCCCAAGAACTTCACCATCTCTTTTACTATCACCATCACCTCACCATTACTTCACCATAACACCAGGGTCCGTTGCTACCCACACGATGACGTCACCATCTGCAACGAGGACAATTTTTCTACTCCATGTCCGGTGCTTCTGGCCCGTGTGAGGAACCATAGTGTAGGTGTAGACAGCGGTGGTGAGAGAAAATAGTGTAGGCCTCTCCATTGTGGGTGAGAGACACTCATAATATTTAAAGTGTTTACCATGGAAGCTGTGACCCCCCCCCTAGTTCGCCAGACCACCGCCAGGGGGACATTAATCAACATTCCAGAAGTTGTATTTATGTTACATGTGGTATTTTTGCAGTTTTTCTTCAATAATTGATTTATTTTCGCAGTTCTTAACGTGATTTTAAACTCAAATAGCAGAGTTACCGTTTCGCTGTTGTTTATAACTGTTTGGTATTCTTTTGTATGTGTTTTGGTAAAGGTTCTTGCAAAATGTCTTCATGATTCACGACACTCACACACACGACAGTCAAACACGCACACACAAGTGTATCTTGAGTTAGTAGCCAAGATTGGCTGTAAAAGGGCCACACACAGCTTCAATACAATTGTAACTCTGCTATTGGAGTATAAATTCATACAAATCCTGAGAAAACTACGAAAATATATGAATTATTAAAGAAAAACAACAAAACCACCTTCATAAAAGCCGACAGTAGACCCCTGGCGGTGGCCTGACGAACTACGTCTAGCACCGCCGGGACCAGTTCGAGGCTGGGCCCAGCCAGTTGCTTTTTTTTTTAATGGGAATTAGCCCACCCGGGCACAGATCAAACGACCCACAACGGGGCCTGGGGGGGAGGGGGGGTGCGAAAAAGGAACAGAAATAAATTTAAAATATAGAAGAAAAAGGTTATACTGTGTTAATGTACACCAGGAGGAGGGTTTCTGTTTACTGGGGTTGGCGTCTCTTGGTGCCGCAGTAGGTGATTGGTGCTTTGGTAGAGTTAGTTTGTCTAACTGTCTCTGTCCGTCTGTCTCTCAGTCTCTGTCTGTCTTTGTATCTCTGTTTGTCTGTCCGTCAGTCTGTCTCTGTCTGCCAGTCTATTTTTACAATGTCTGTCACTGTCTGTCTGTGTCTGTGTTTGTCTCGTTCTGTCTCAGCCTCTCTGTCTCAGCCTCTCTGTCTTTCCACTGTGTCGGTCACTGGCTGTCTGTTCTGTCTCTCTATCTGTCTGTCTGTTTTTTGTTGAAAGGAGTTGTTGAGTTAGGTTGTTTTTATTGAGAGGGTTGTCGCTGAGGTTGGGTATAGAGAATTGTAAGTATTTCTGTGCGGCTTTGTCTGGGGGGGGGGTGTTGCTGTGTTTGGAGGTTGGTTGGTATTTTATCTCATTGTATTTATTTATTATTTTATTTTATTTTTTATTTTTTTATTTATTAATTAATTTATTTATTTTTGTTTTGTTAATTATTTATTTATTTTTTGTTGGGGGGCGGGGGGTGGGGGGGCGGTGGTCGGGTATGTTGATTTATAGGATAGGATTCCTTAGGGAGGATTTGTAGACAGACAGACAAACAGAGACAGTTAGAAAAACAGACAGACGGACGGACACAGACAGACAGACATTAAACAGACAGACACACAGAAACAGACAGAAACCGTCAGACAAACGGACAAACACACCGAAAGACACAGACAGAAAAAGACATACAGACAGACAAACAGACGAGCGGAGACAGACAGACAGACAGTCAGAGGCAGACAGGGAGAGACAGACAATCTTGGCTAATAACTCAAGATAAAGAAGGAATCGCCGTAAATAAGAAGGTCCGGCGCTCTTCTCAGGCTCGACCGCTGTCACCCAAACTGAAACAGACAACTGTCCCTTGACTCACCACGTAACCATAACGTATCTGATTGAGTTGTTAAGCAACAGGAACACTTTGGTAAAAGAAGAAATAATAACAACTTGTAGGAATCTCTGTCTGTCTGTTGGTCTCTGTGTCCGTTTCTTTCTGTCTGCCTGTCTGTCTGTTTGTCGCAGACACAAGCAGACAACTGACAGACAGACAGACGGAGAAATAGAGGGACAGACAGAAACAGAGACGGCGACATAGACTAACATATAGACGAAAGAGACAGACAGACAGAAAAACAGAGGCAGAAAATCAGAAAGACAGACAGAGATCGATATTGTGAGACAGACTGGCAGAAACAGTGAGACACAGAGACACAGATAGATGGGGATGGGGGGATTCCACACACTTCCCAGTCGGTGGGTCCTGATACCTTCCGTTGCCAACTACCGGATGGTGCCATTCTCCACCTCCCAGGATGGGTGTGGATGGGGGATGGGGGGATTCCACACCCTTCCCAGTAGGTGGGTCCTGATACCTTCCGTTGCCAACTACCGGATGGTGCCATTCTCCACCTCCCAGGATGGGTGTGGATGGAGGATGGGGGGATTCCACACCCTTCCCAGTAGGTGGGTCCTGATACCTTCCGTTGCCAACTACCGGATGGTGCCATTCTCCACCTCCCAGGATGGGTGTGGATGGGGGATGGGGGGATTCCACACCCTTCCCAGTCGGTGGGTCCTGATACCTTACCGTACACCACCCTACACCACCATACCCCATACTACACTACCCACTACACCCCCACTACACCACCATACCCCACACTACACCACCCTACACACACACTTCCCAGTCGGTGGGTCCTGATACCTTACCGTACACCACCCTACACCACCATACCCCATACTACAAGACCCACTACACCCTCACTACACCACCATACCCCACACTACACCACCCACTACACCACCCTACACACACACTTCCAAGTCGGTGGGTCCTGATACCTTACCGTACACCACCCTACACCACCATACCCCATACTACACCACCCACTACACCCTCACTACACCACCATACCCCACACTACACCACCCACTACACCACCCTACACACACACTTCCCAGTCGGTGGGTCCTGATACCTTACCGTACACCACCCTACACCACCATACCCCATACTACACCACCATACCCCATACTACACCCTGGGAAGGATGTGGATTCCCTCTCCTCATCCCCCACTCCCCATCATCCCTCTCACCCCACCACCCCTTCATCCTCTCACCCTTCCCAGTCGGTGGTTCTTGGTACCTCCCAGGATGGGTGAGAGGATGATGGGTGTGGGTGGGTGGTTATAGTCGGGATGTCCTACACCCCCAATACACCACCCTACACCACCCTACACCACCCTACCCAACACTACCCTATTTTATGACGTATTATTTGTGCTGTCTCAATTCTGATGTTGTTGACAAATGACCAGGAATTACAGTAATTATAAATGTTCTAATTATTATTCTCAATTATATTAATCATTTAAGTTAAAAAAACACCAAAAGAATCGAACGACCCACCGCAACGCAACGAACCCAACGACCCACCGCAACGAACCCAACGACCCAACGCAACGCAACGAACCCAACGACCCAACGCAACGCAACGAACCCACCGCAACGAACCCAACGACCCAACGCAACGAACCCAACGACCCAACGCAACGCAACGAACCTAACGACCCACCGTAACCCAACGACCCAACGACCCACCGCAACGAACCCAACGACCCACCGCAACGCAACGAACCCAACGACCCACCGCAACGCAACGAACCCAACGACCCACCGCAACGAACCCAATGACCCATCGCAACGAACCCAACGACCCAACGCAACGAACCCAACGACCCACCGCAACGAACCTAACGACCTAACGCAACGAACCCAACGACCCAACGCAACGAACCCAACGACCCAACGCAACGAACCCAACGACCCAACGCAACGAACCCAACGACCCACCGCAACGAACCCAACGACCCAACGCAACGAACCCAACGACCCAACGCAACGAACCCAACGACCCACCGCAACGAACCCAACGACCCAACGCAACGAACCCAACGACCCAACGCAACGACCCACTACACTTTTTTTTCGTTTTTTTATTTTTTTATTTTTATTTTTTTTATTTATTTATTTTTTTTTATTTTTTTTTATTTTTTATTTTTTATTTTTTTTATATATATTTTTTATTTTTTTAGCACACCACCCACTACACCCACCCCTTCATCCTCTCACCCTTCCCAGTCAGTGGTTCTTGGTACCTTCTGTTGTTGGCTGACGGATGGTACCATTCCCCACCTCCCAGGATGGGTGAGAGGATGATGGGTGGGGGTTATAGACGGGATGTCCTACCCTACCTAACCTACACCTACCCGAGAGTTTAGTTAATAAGTGATGAACTGGCTTGGCCTTGCCTCGATCTAGGACTGGAGGAGCTAGATAGAGGTACTTACTTCGTCGTGTCACAGGCAGGGGAATTACTATCGACTTTTTGGAAGGTCTATTTATGTTACATTAGCTGTTTTTCCTGTTTTTCTTTAATAATTCATATATTTACGCAGTCAACCTCCAAAAGTAGACGTTTATTAACATAGAGATATAATGGGGCACTCCGTACAACATTCAAGCTATGTGGGCGTGTATGACTT
>NW_024753526.1:0-2225 GCF_018991925.1 Homarus americanus | reverse complement strand
CGGTAAGTGTTGCTTTCATATTCCTATGTAAAGTAATGATGATATGTTTTAATGCAGCGATGCGCACTTACATATGCATCTCTTTTTCTTTTTACCATTATCGTATTCTACTTTATTGTTCCTTTTATTAACATTAAATAACATTACTTAAAAAACAACCATATTAATTTTACTACAGCTACAACCAAGGTCTTATTTTCTTCAGTTTTATATGTAGAACCAGTTAGTCACTGGTTTTGTAATCAAATCTAATACAATGCTGTGTCATTTCTCGTTTTAATATTCTACGATATTAATGAATTGTATTGCTCTATTGTGCACACATACATTAATTCAATAAAAAGACATTCAGTAATAAAACAATAATGAATCTTGTACATAAGAGAAATGACGCTGTTTACGCGATTATGCACGCCGCTGCACGCTGGCGGTCGCTCAAAACCCGCTGAAATTCAAGTTTTCGCCAAAATTTTTATTTATTTATTTTTGTGTGTTCCAATAAAATACGCTAAGAATTAAAAACTCAACTTAAATTTGAGAAGCTACTATACGACATTTAACCCTTCAATATGTCTTCAAAGAGACCATGATGCAGAGAAAGTGGTGCTAGTGCTTCCAGGCATAAGCACACGCCACTATCTATCCAGGAAAAGGGTGAATTTCCATGGTCCGCATTTTCATGGTCCGCACCGTCAGGTCCCGAGGTTGCCGGACTAGAGAGGTAAACCTGTATAGTGATTACAAACCGTGGTACGACGGTTTAAGTCGCCAAATGATTAATCAACTTCTCACTACTTCCTACCGACTCCAATTTAACTGTGTTCCATACTCAAATGTCAGTCTGGGCTTGAATCATCAATAATGTTGGTTATAAGCAAACAGTTTAAGCGTTGATTTCATCTACATTAGACATGAACTTAGATTATCTATTAGCCCTTGGGCGAATACTAAACAGTAAGCAGATCACTTGCCTCTCATTTACAAGACAAATGAATATGAATTGTAGTTAATTTTAAACTATCAATGAAGAGACAGACACTTAACACCACTGTAAATTATAAGGATTTCAATACATTAATCTTACATTACTCTATCATTGAAATAATCCTATCGACAATCTATCTGTGTGAAGATATCTCTAACGTGTTCATGTGTGTAGAATTATGTAATTTAAATACCTATTTATACAGAGTAATACGCCTGTATAGAAATGTGATCCTTCAAGAGTTCTGAGGGCGAGCGCGGTGGGTAGTGGTGGGCCTCTTCCTAGGATATCAGCTGCTGGTTTCCGGCAACGCAGAAGACGCGGTGAGGACAAGTCCACTTGAACTAGGGGTTCCTCTCCAGCGATCGAAAACTGCTGATGATTGGTTATCACACTGCTCGTTGCTGAGTCGCTGGCAAGGCGCAAAGTGTTGCAAAGTCTTCCAGTCCACATATATATGGAGATCTGTATGATGACACCGAACTGCGATTCACGTGGCGACTTTAACAATACTGCTCAGCTGCTAGTGAAATACCAATTGTTAGTCAGGTTATAAACTTTCTTCAACACTGCAACACTGTAATGTCCAAGAAATGCTGAGTGGGGACTATTTCAACCGCTCAATCTGGATATGTACCAACAGGCTGTAATATATGTATATTACAAATTCTGCCGATTTGTATGTGGCAGAGATAAGGCCACTAAATATCGCCTCATTCAGGATATAGTTTAAACACACGGATTATGGCAACGTGCTGTGTGTTTCTTTTTTACAAGACACAGACGGATGTTCGACTACCAGTTTGAAGAATCGTGCCGCTTGCCACCTATAGAATCGGCCTTGTCCAATTAACCAGTCAGTTCACATATATTTATATTTGGGTTTAAGTATGACAAACGGTAGTTCCTCTGTTTTATTATAAACTAACAATATATAATTCTGAGTGTATATCAACCGTAGTCTCACTGTCTAGGGTGAATGAGAAGGAGGCGGTTATGTATAATAGCGTTGAACCGTCCACGACGATGAGCTACTGAAGCTTAAGGCATCGCAGTCATGCTTACAGAAATGCTGAGCTATGGGTCCCTCTCTTGGGTGAGTTGCGCTCCATCATCAATATCATTCTTACTCATGGACAGTGGAAAGTTACGGTGGTGAATCTGAATATAATATCAGTTATTGACCCATTTATATAATATGTTCTGTTGATGAGACTGCCTATTACATTACTATTGTGTT
>NW_024753525.1:0-17292 GCF_018991925.1 Homarus americanus | reverse complement strand
AGGAACAAAATACCTCTTGCATTGCCATAAGGACGCAGCGTGTGTGTGTGTGTGTGTGTGTGTTTACAAACAGTCTCATGTTTACCCTGCCTTTGTATTATACACTCGTTCACGACCTTTGGGTAACCCATGATAGCTTACGTGCCTACCCTACACACAGTCATTAAGGAGCATAGAAGACCCGGTATTAAGATTTCAAAGGCCCGTCCCATAAAAACAGCGCCAGCAATGGAGCTATACAGCGCCTGGCGTTATTTCATATTCACACACGCCTTTTAGTCTGTCTTCATACAAATACTGGGGTAGATTCATGTTCCTTCTTTAACAATATCTCTATCTGGGGACGTGAGGAAGTACCTACCTGCCTCACGTAAGCTGCAACACAATAAAGCTATCAATATGAAGTAAAAATTGCTCTGAGACTGTACCATAACTTTATACGTTCTCCCATCCTCAGTTGGAACGAAAGAGAAGGCAAGATTACTTGAGATTTCCAGAGCTGCTCAGAATGTTTATTGGAGATCAAGTGACTGAAAGGCCAAAGACCTAAGTAGAGGTTCATTGAAAAACCAATCTCTCTCTCTCTCTCTCTCTCTCGATTCATATATAATGGTGAAAGGAATGGAAGCCGTTAAAGAAGACGGTAAGATGCTGGAGCACCAACGAGGGTGACACAAGATGTAGTGAGCAGAGATGAGAGGCTGACCGCGAGAGCAGCTGAAAATAAAAATGATTCGGGTCGTATGTCTATCACAACTGTTCCGTCATTATCATAAATTATGTACATATTAATGAAGCTTTTATGGCTTTGGTTAGTATGGAAATAACTGGATATTTATGATGTTCCAACAAATCATGACGCCATAAATTAATGTTACTATATGAAATTATATATTCTGATTTTACTTTGTTAAATTTATAGTAAGGTTATATGTACGCATCTACAACTTTCTATGTTCTTCTGGAGGTAACGGAATCGAGAGCGATACGAACAAACGATATGTGAAGGTGAACACACATAAATATATCTTATCTATCATGTATATACTTGTATATGTCTCTCTCTCTCTCTCTCTCTCTCTCTCTCTCTCTCTCTCTCTCTCTCTCTCTCTCTCTCTCTCTCTCTTTGCTATGTTAAAAGAGAGAGACGAGATATATCCACTGGGTCGCCGCACCCCTAAAACATTAGTAAAATAATAGCAACAGTCATAACAATAACGATGGTGATAAAAGGAGTGGGAGTTGTAAAACAAAACCTCTAAAATATTAAGTGGTAAGAGAAATAACAACAGTTGTGGTAGCGGTAGGGGAGTTTGGAATAGAAACAACAGTAGTTATATGACAACGTATTTTCCCTTCCTACACACACACACACACACACACACACACACACACACACACACACTCACACACACACACACACACACTAACAAACATCACCAAGTGTGCTTAACAATCAACTCGTTTTTCCTATGCGTCCAACGAAAATTAGAAAAGTTACATGAACCTACCAGAGTTTACAGAACTTATAACAGCTGTAAAAGTGAAAAACGTACAAACTTTCACTGGCTGGTAAAAGTTGGGAGTGTAGGAATGTTCCGAGAGCTTTTAAAAGACACGCGATAAGGATGCCAGAATATTAGATAGTGTGAAGATAAAGAGGCTTAGTACCAGCCAACTCCAGTGGGTGACTCTCTCTTGCTATCGCCGAAGACCACTAAAGCATATAACTGGTCTCCGGCAAGATTCCAGGGTCGATTTATCGTATTAGAGGTGTGTGTGTGTGTGTGTGTGTGTGTGTGTGTGTGTGTGTGTGTGTGTAATAGTAATAATAATAATAATTAACGGTTTATTGAAAGAGCTTGGCAGCCAGAAGGCTGAAAATATACAGTTACATATTTGGGGAATGGGTTTCGAATTACAAATAATATACAAGTAACATAAGTGACACAAATAAGACATATAATAACTAGATGGGGAAAAGCGCAAACTACAGTTCATTTCAACATAGTGACAGTGCAAGGAGTAGTGTTTACTGGGAGTGAATACACTGGTTTATTACAAGTTATTGATAATTTTTACAATGGTTGGGACTGTGTGTGTGTGTGTGTGTGTGAGTTCGGCCTGGTGAAGGTTGGTTATACAGTATGTTAGGCCGGGGTAAGCTATGTTAGAGGGTAGGTTAGGTTATGTTAGAGGTAGATTAAGTTATGTTAGACGGTAGTGTACGTTAGGTTAGGTTATGTTAGAGGTAGAGTAGTTTATGTTAGACGGTAGTGTTCCTTATGTTAGGGGTATGTTAACGAGTATGTTTGGGTAATGTAAGGGAATAAGAATCTTGCCTTTTTCAGGTCGCTTGGAAGTCCTACTTGTAACGTCCAGTTCCAACTCTATAAAAGGTGATTGGCGATAAGCAGAACATTCGGTTTCAAATTTGCTTGATGACTACCGGGACACCATGCCCAAAGGCAATCACAGCTAGCCCAATCAAGCTTATAAAATCGTAATGCGGTGACGATGACGTTGGCAAAGTTAAGTTGGGCAGTAAAGGCTATGTTAGAGGACAGGTTAGGTGAGCAAATAAACAGGAGCAGGAACCCATTCTCAGCTAACCTAACCTAACTCACCTACCCCTAACGTAACCTAACCTAAACCTAATCTAACCTAACCTAATCTAACCTAAGCTAATCTAAAAAAAAATAAAAAAAAGAGCTTAAATATAAAACCTCAGATCCGGCTCTCGGTTTGTCTGGGATTCAGCTTGTCCCCTCAAATGGTATGTGTTTATGAGACCATTTTGCTACAACTGTCGAGTGAGATATACATTTTTTAGTCCTCTCGTGTATAATAAAAATAAAGTTATCTCTCCTTCCTGTCACACACACACACACACACACACACACACACTGATACTATGTGAGTCTTTTTTGTTTGTATCGTCATATTGTTTCCATAGATTATTACAAAAATAAGAAAATTAGTGAAAACAGAAAAGTAAAGATAGTGTAGATAAATCAAGGAAAAACCAGAATGAACGCGATATATAAGGTGTGTGTGTGTGTGTGTGTGTGTGTGTGTGTGTGTGTGTGTGTGTGTGTGTGTGTGGTGTGTGTGTGTGTGTGTGTGTGTGTGTGTGTGTGGTGTGTGTGTGTGTGTGTGTTTCTCAGATATATAGTAACATATGTGGGAATTGAAGACGTCATGATATTGTCTCCATTCAGACTCAGATGATTCGTCGGTGACCTTTGACCCTTGTAAAATGGAAAAAAATAGTAAAGGTGGTCTATCGTAACAACTTACAACATGATTGGTCTAAATATGAATAAACAGAGAAACTTAAATACATATGTAATTTAGTAAATTTAACTTTTTGCTGTATAACATTAAAAAAAAGAGAAATTAAGATTAATTAAATTTCATACTTCAAATTAATTAGCTCAAGATTGATGAAGTGGCGATGGTTTGTCAATTATCTCCAAGAAGAATGAAAGAAAAAATGAAAGAATGAAGAGGAAAACAGGAAGAAAATCCACAATAATGACATGTGTGTTACCTTCAAGAGGAGATAAATATTGATGACGTTACACCATATCGCAGGGGCTCATGGTTACCCACACAGTGTAACAGTAACCCGGAAACTACAAATAATCACATGTTTTACTAAGTCTAGCATGAGGACGAACACCCTGCCCCCCCAGGAGAGCCCACACCTCGTATAACAGACCCAGGTCAGGCTCTCCGTAAAGCCTGGTGTGCTCTCGCTGTCATTATTTATTACTAAAACTCATGCATTATGCAAATTAGATGCTTAAAACTCTCCTATGTTCCAGCAGCCCAGGAAAAACTAAAAACATTCGATGGTTTCTAAATGCTTATACTCTCCTTGCGTCATTTTCCTTTTGTTTTTATTTTTTTGCCTGAAACTTTTGTGTTGGAGTTAAATTTGTGCTGCACTAGAGACGAGTGTTGCTTCTAGAGAACGTTTTTCATGGAACAACAACGCGAAACATTCACTTAGCCAAGAGCTTTTGTGAAATACTCGACTGGGCTGTGACACCTCACCCAGTTGTCGGTCATCTGGTTATAAAAAAATACAAGTTTTTTAAATACCAATCTGGTGTGATACACATGGCCTTCCTTCAAACATTCGTCAGACTTAGGATCACGATTACGAATTACGACAAAGTTTAAACAGCGGCTCACATACTGTAGTTCATTCTAGGGGCTTTTTAACATCATCATATGTATTATTGACTATATATAACCATACACAAACACCACTAAGTTACGGGTAATGAACTCAATATCCTTTCCCACACAGTAATAATTCTGTTCGTTGTTAAAAAACAATATATATAAAAATCAATAAAGTCTCAATTAAATTATAGTGAAGTATTGATAAGTTAATGATAATATCCAGAAACAAAATATAATTCTGGATTTATGTTACGAGCTATGACCATAAAATATTACCTGTGGAATTAGCTGAAATAATTATATTGTCCTCTCCTACTATTTCACCTTAGCTTTTGTACTAGATCAAAAGACTGTTTTAGGTGCAAAATGAAGTTAATCTTGATTTATGGTGTCTCAGTCATGCTAAACAGATCAGATGATGCTTTATAGCAGGAGATGTCTTCCTCTGAAAGCATCAAACTCACTCTAACAGATTACCTTTGGCGTCTGGGGAATTTTCTTCCTGGTTAGTATTTCAGTCCCAAGAGAGAAAGGAGGCATTGTAGTTGCCTCCTTAATGTGTATGTGTGTGTCTGAAACAAATATCTATAAAACCACTGAACCGATTTTACGAAACTCAGCAAAGGCGAGGCTGTGATTTAACAACAGGAAACAACACCTATTTGCTGTGTTAATAATAATAATAATAATAATAATAATAATGATAATGATAATGATAATAATAATAATAATAATAATAATAATAATAATAATAATAATAATAATAATAATAATAATAATAATAGTAATAATAATAATAATAATAATAATAATAGTAGGTAGAAAAGAGATGTGGAAGGTATTGAAAATATCTGGAAACTTGATGCAATCAGTTCATATGTGTACAGGGAAAGTGAAGTACTATATCTTTTGGAGTTTATCTGTGATTTGTAACGTCGCCATAGTTGCTCAATACTTTCATGGACGGGATAGTAGGAGAGGGGAAAGTTAGAGTAATGGACAGCGGGTGCAAGTTTGGTAAATAATGAAATGGGAAGGCAATGGGAGGTGAGTCATCTTCTGTTTACAGATGACACTGTGCTAGTGGGAGATTCGGAGCAAGCAACACAAATATCAGTGATAGAGTTTGGGAGAATGTATGGTCAGAGAAAAGCAAAAATTAATGCTGAAAAGAAGAATCGATGTTAGTCTGAATGCATACGTAATGGAGGAAGTGGTGTATTTCAGAAAGGTAAGATTTAATGTGTTAGCAGTTGGGGAAAAAATACAATTTGAACAATAGAGTAAAAAATAAGAACAAAATAAAGAAAAAATAGCAGGTGTATAGAGAATGGCATCCACAAGGTAGAAAATTATCACCCCCCCCCCCCCCCAAAAAATATACGCCATAAGCCACAAGATATTGTGGGGTTCAGGATATTTGGTTCACACTCAGGATGGAATGGAGAAAGGAAACTCACGATGTGCTCTCTATATACATGTTGTATTGGATGTACAATGCAGCTTGGTGCTGGGAAGGCAGCATGGTTACAAGCGTGATGTAGAGAGAGCTGGTTGGTGAGGACGCTCAGAGAAGGACAGCTTGTGGGTCGCCATGCTCGCCGGCGGGAGCGAGGACCGCCAGGCAGGCGGAGGAGGTGTTGCTGGCTAGTTGGTGTGGGTAGAAAGAGAGAGATCACCACGAGGTCAGGTCTTAAATAGCGGGGGTAGGAGTGGCTTAGCAGTTGACCCCCGCTCCGTGATGTATGGCGGCGCTGGTTGACCTAGACCACGAGGCATACACTGGGGAATTGGTAGGGTCGGCTAGGCAGCGACAAACAGCGTTTGTAGGGGAGAATTCCACTACAATATCATCCATAGTGTAGGAACAGACGCACAAACAGACAGACAGGCAGAGAAGACGACTCCTTCATCGTTGAGGAGAACGAAAAAAGAACACATCGCTACACAAATTCACACATTACACCTCTTCTTACTATAACAAGGGGTTTTTCTTACAGATAATAAAACTGTAGTGAAGTACATCATAGCGCCGCCTGAGTTAATCACATTTTCTTTTATTTCGGAATAGAATAAAGAATGTGTTGTGAGGTAGTGAATGTCTTCGGTGGGATTCTCTTGTAAAAAATTTTAGGTATATATTAAATGTAATCCATCTATGCGTGCTTGAGGAGCGTCTTTCCTACAGCCACTCACTGATGCTATTGGATTAGAAATGACCGTCAAAGAATGGAAACCGAATGAGGAGGTGGGGATGTAGTGACAGAGAGGTGTGGGAGGAGGTGTGTGTGTGTGCTGAGAGAGAGATAGAGAAGAAAACAGTCTAACAAACGTAGAGACAAACAGAAAAAAACAACCATAGAAGGAGAGAGATACTCAAAGTAATAAAGAGAGAAAGACACACGCAAAAACTTCACTAAGGAAAGGCACCAGCAGCTCGACCACCAGAGACACCAAATAACCACAATAACACTCGCCTTAATAATGTACAGTACACGCTAATGTCTCCTTCAACTTACCAGACATACCTCTCTCTCTCTCTCTCTCTTCTTGCTACCTGTCTCTCTCTGTTCTCCCACCTCTCACTCTCTCTTTCCCCTTCTCCTTTCATTTTCCTTTCCCATTTCTCCACTCTCACTTCTTTCTTTCTTCCTCTTCCATCTCTCCTTTATCCCTGTGTGCCGAGGATTTCTCTGCATGGACATCTATTCACCTGTTTATTGACTTATTTACTTTGCTTCCTCGCCTGAGTTTGTTGATGCAAAGCTGTTCCTACAAACTCTTTGTTGTCGTGACGTTGAAGATTTTGTTCAGCTTTTGTTCATAAGTAAAAAAAGAACATTCCGTAATTCCTGATGTAGGATGATTTAACCTCTCGACGACGATGATTTATTCCTCGGGGATTATGTTAAACCCCTCACGGACGATGATCTTATCCCATAATGATAATGATTTAACCCGTTGAGGACGATGAATTAACCCCTTGATGACGATAAGTTAATTCCTTTCACAATGACATCCCTGATAACTCCACTTGTTCATAAAATTCGAAATCCAACAGAGGCAGGGGTGGGATTCAGGAGATGCCATCTACTGGAGAGATGATAAAGAGTCAGAAGTGGCCATCACACAGACGAGAAAACACGCCTTGACCCCGGCATAGTGAGCCGAAACTTACACAAGTCACAGACCTCGAGCCAATCCCACTGAGACCCCAAAACTGCTCTAGGCGGGCTGGATATACGGCCTTGTAAAAGAACCTCAACAATACTTTGTAATGCCTCTCCCTAGAGCCTGAAACCCAATAACAGCCGTAATTTTTTGTCCTTTGTAGTTGTATGAAATTTTAACAAGTCCAATAACTTTTAATAGCTATGAAAGATAAAAGAGTAATGAAAATCAATAGTTATTTGAATAAGCATATATATATATATATATATATATGTAATACAAAAAGAACGTATTTTGTGAGGTTGTACTTGATATATGAAAAAAGTCTGAATTTATGTTTTTAATGTTGATGGTTACTAATACATCGAAGAGTATAAGATTTACACATCTTTCTCCGAAATTAATTTGCATTCTGAAGGAAATTTGTTTTCTCTTACTACAGAGGACAACGTTTTTCTTTTTCTTTGTTTGGGTTAACTAAGAGAAAAAAGAAGAAGAGAAGGTAAGGGAGAGAAGTGACAGAAGCATGTAGAAAGTGACAGAAGTTGGTTGAGACTGAAATTCACACACACACACACACACACACACACACACACACACACACACACACACACACACACACACACACACACACACACAGTCATCCAACCCAATTTAAGAGTAGGTGAGAGAAAGAAGGAGAAAGAGGAAGAAGAATTAGAAGAGAAAGCCAAGATGGACATTTTTGAGGTGGCGTTACTCAGCTCAGTGCAGACTCCTCAAAATGTGTCTCCCTAGAGTCAGACAAGAACGTGTTTTTTCTGTGAAGGTTTAGCAGACTGCTCTATCACCCATAAGAAAAGTTCCCGTGTGTTTATTATCCAGAGAATTAACTAGCAGGTCAGAGATGTATAAACTCTAATATGTACAAGAGAAGGAGAGATAGGGGTGTGTCCTTTCCACACCCAGGAGAGAATGAGAGATATCTCACAAGGGAGGTAGTGGTTTTTTTTCTCTCCTAAAGGATATATAGAGTTACTTTGTACATATCCATAACGAATCACGAAGTTTTTACTCTCTCTCTCTCTCTCTCTCTCTCTCTCTCTCTCTCTCTCTCTCTCAACCTTTATATCTATCTTCTCCTCTCACGAAACACCTATTAGTTACAATCTAGAGGTACACTTACATGGTGTTGTCCTACAGAAACTCACTAAAAACATCTAGGATTCATACAGTGGGAGAGAGAAGATAGCTTTTCAGATAGAAAGATAGAGCGACATAAATTGAAAAGGAGAAGGAGAGAGGTAAGAGAGAGATATATGAAAGAGAGGATTAGGAGGAGTGAGAAGCATATAGCCATAATATTTAGAAGAAAGGGAGAAGGAGAAACAGATAGGGAGGGAGAGAGAGAGAGAAAGAGAGATCGAGAGAGAGAGAGAGAGAGAAAGAGAGAGAGAAATGGAAAAAAGTAAGAAATAGGAAGGGAGGTTATGTAATGAATAAAGAATGACAGAGTGAGAGTGAGAGAGAGAGAACAACAGACAAACGAGAGTTGTTTAATGTGGCGGACCACCTGGAATCCCCCCCCTCCCCCCCGCAGTCACCTGTATAAATCATTTGCCTGGTTTTGTTATACGTGAGACCTGTGCGTATGGTCTACTGTGACCCCGTTTACCAAATGGCCGCCGTGAGGAAGAGAGAGAGAGAGAGAGAGAGAGAGAGAGAGTAAAAACATACATGTAAAGAGAGGTAGAGAAGGAAAGACTGACAAAAACAGGAAAAATAAATAAAAATATAAAAAAATATGAAGGGATAGATTCATATTGAGAGATAGAGACCTACACAGAAAAAAATTAAATTATAGTTAGAAAAACGCTATAAGACAAACAATAAAAAAGCGAAAGAGTAATAAGAAAAACTAGAAAAACGACACCCATTATTTATCAAGGGTCTCTACCTCGAGTCCCTTAGCAGGGCCAGGTAGGGCAATTAGTCACCTGCTGAAGAAGAAACCCTACCATATACCACAGAGAGACCCATGAGAGAACAATGTCCCTGGCACTGTGAGGAGGAGGAGGAGGAGGAGAAGGAGGGAGGAGGAGGAGGAGGAGGAGGAGGAGGAGGAAAGAGGAGTTGGAGGTTGGAGGAGGAGGAGTTGGAGGAGGAGGAGGAGGAGGAGGAGGAGGAGGAAGAGGAGGAGGAGGAGGAGTTGGAGGAGGGAGGAGGAGGAGGAGGAGAAGAAAGAGAAGGAGGAGGAGGAGGAGGTTGGAGGAGGAGGAGGAGGAGGAGGAGGAGGAGAGAGGAAGAGAAGGAGGAGAAGAGGAGGAGGAGGAGGAGGAGGAGGAGGAGGAGGAAGAGTTGGAGGAGGAGGAGGAGGAAGAGGAGTTGGAGGAGGAGGAGGAGGAGGAGGAGGAGGAGAAGAGAGGAGGAGGAGGAGGAGTTGGAGGAGGAGGAGGAGGAGGAGGAGAGAAGGAGAAGAAGAGGAGGAGGGAGGAGGAGTTGGAGGAGGAGGGAGGAGGAGGAGGAGGAGGAGGAAGAGGAGGAGGAGAAGGAAGAGAAGGAGGAGGAGGAGGAGTTGGAGGAAGAGGAGTTGGAGGAGGAGGAGGAGGAGGAGGAGGAGGAGGAGAGGGTTGGGGGAGGCTGTGTAATATTATTATAGAAAGAGGTTAATCTTATGTACCCCTTATGTACTTTTCTTGTATTCTGAAATGCATAATTTCTCTCTCTCTCTCTCTCTCTCTTTCGTCACGGAGGCAAACAAGAAGCCAAGTATTTCTTTCTCAGTACCGATTATTATTCAATAAAAATAAATATAAAAAACACCGCCGACTCAACTTTCCTCAGTGGTAATTCCACACCAATTAAAACTTAAATAACCCGCAATCTTGAAGTCTCAGAATCTTCGGATAATCATTGTTCCGCTTTTACCTCCCTTACGCTTAACATCGTAATAATCCACAAGACACAAATAAGACGACGGCGGGGGGGGTGATGTGGTTCTCTGCCCAAGTACCTTACCCCTCACCCCGCCACACACACACACACACACACACATACACAGAGTCAAACAAGCCGGACTATTACTCACAAGCCATTGCTCCCCCCTTCACTGTAATTGTCTCAAAGTTGGTTGGCGGCGGTGGTGAGGGTCCTTGAGGTTGGCGAAGAGGGAAGTACGGGAGGGAGTGGGGGAGGGGGAGAAGAGAGGGATGGATGGTGGTGGTGGTAGGGGAAGTAGCAGGAATTATCGTGCAGGCAAGCAGAAGTTGGGAGAAGTTTGAGGGGTAAGGGCGGAGACAAGTCGAGAGAGTCAACTCTTAGATGTGACACCGAGCGGCGAAAATTACTCTCTCTCTCTCTCTCTTGCTATCAGGTCAGCCATGTCAGCATCCTTTGTGGGTCCGCGACTTGGCTTTCAACTCTTGTGGTTTCGTGAAATTGAATATAGGGGATTGTGATCAACATTTTTTTTAATGTTTGCAGGAGATTTACGGTTTGGCTATCTGTTCAACTTTATCCCTTTATCGCTTTCTATATTTTTCTTTATTATTCTATTATGAGATCTATTTACATGTCTCTCTAACACATATATCTCTGTAATATCTTCATATATTCTCTCAATTCGTTCCTCAAAATCGTAAAACCTCAGCCCCTAGCGACAGCTCTGCACCAACTCTGTCTCTGGTCATTTCAGTTGCTACAGAATCACATTTTCACGTTTGAAATTAATTTGAAACAATCTGAGACTTACAGTATATTCTTCGTCTTCATTTATTACTCAGAGCTTTTTAACAATTGAAGAAACATTTCGCTTATAATTTTTCGTTTGCTTCTTCATTTTATTCAAATTTTACATTTTTGCCTTTCATCACGTTTTTGTTATTCGTGACTGCCAAACTCTTCCTCTACTCTCGCAATGGTAAGTTCTCAAAGTTTCTACAGGCTACGTGGTGTAGTCAGTCAGGCGTGCCCACTGTACTTTCTCCTTTACTCTCGTGTGGTAAAACGTTCCCTTGTTAGATAATTTACGATTACATAGGCCCGCGGTTCACTTTCTCTACCATTAAGTTATTACCAAGAGTCGGTGTTGAATTATTTATGGAAAATGGGACGATTGACTCACATGTGACATTTACTACACTATATGTAATGAGGCCACCATTTCATCTCTCACTGACACACACACACACACACAGACACACACACACAGACACACACACACACACACACACACACACACACACACACACACACACACACACACACACACACACACACACACACACACACACACACACACACACACACACACACACACACACACACACACACATCCTACTAAATGAAAATGTACAGCATATAATTTTGTAGTAACCCCAGTTTTGAAGACCAGATGTTTACCCTGAAAAGTCTCTATATTGGATTAAAAAATTATATTTGCTAAAGCAAGTGTATGATGGTAGAATATAAACACTATTAGGAAATGTAACCATTATGAGATTTTATGACTCCTAACAAAAAAAAATGTGACTAAGAATTATAAAGGATGATATTGTTTGGAATAGTTTGTTCAAGTTACTTTAACAGAGATATAATGTTATTTCTTTATGTAGAATTATTAATTTTCTAATTTATAACCACTTTCTCCTGATTATATAAACTTTCTGGGAGTGGTTTACTTTTTAGGGAGACGTTGATTAAAATTATATTATGGACTACCTCAGCTTTGTACATTTTCACTGCTAGGAGTTGGATAGTTAAATTTTCTTTCAAATTTATCCTAACTATAGTTAAGTATTATCACAAAACATCATGGGTGCTTCAGTCCCCTTGAGGTACTTTGTTCTAATGGTCTTAACAAATGAGAGAATCCAATAGGAGAAGCATAGACGGTCTCATTTATTTATTGTAGTCGTTCATCTGTAGAAACTTAATTTAACATCCATCCAAATATCGCCTGATAATTTCTACTTTGTTAACTTAGTTTTAATCACACCCGTAAGAGACTGATCCTTCAGCTGTAATTAATACCAAGTGGAAACCTCATTTCATATACATCCCTCTGATCTAAGCACTAAGGCCTGGCACTCCATGACGCTACTTTATAATTATACAAGTAACATAGATGCATCAACAAACAGTATAATTATAAACCTCTGAGAGTCTCTAGTGAGCCTCCATCATGCCCTCCTCTGTGTGATTACCTTGTATTCCTCCTAATTTGCTGAATACTGCTAAAGCTTCTTGTTGGCTGAGAGCAAACATTATTTTGGCCTCATAAATTACGGAGCAATACCCTTCCTAGCTCCTCATTTTCATTCCCCTCGTCTATGTCATTACTGGAATCGTCTTCGGATAATTCAACCATCTCCCTTTTGTTGATTCATTTGATAATTTATTTGTTTAGTTATTTATCGAGTATTCATCCCTTTAATATTGCTATGTAACTCGTAAGGCACTCATATGAGCCATCCAGTACATTTCACTAATAACTTCATAAGAACAATCGGTGTTTTAAATAGTATTGTGTTTACAGCATTACTTCTCAGACTCGTAACTCACCCTGACTTAACTAAGTTACATTACTTGGGAATTTAGTCCTTTGGGTAATTTCTCGTTACTGACTGGTTGAGAACACTTGAGCTTCTCACTGTTGGTTGATGCTTAGTTAAATATTAAATGTAGTTTTCTGGAATGGTTCGTGACTGGCGTAATTTATTTGTTCTATGTATGTATATTGGCAAATTATTCAACAGAATGAAGAAACAAAATCAAATATTCTTAGCAGCATAAACCCATATGAGATCTAAGACAAGGACTTAACTGGAAATACAGTATTTTGTTATATTTACTTTGCCTGGTATCAAGGTAGAATCTTAGTATGATAGTGACGCAGTTTCCCACTGGATGTTGTTCTCGTTGCTTTAGAATAAATTAACCAATTAGGTGCATTCATTCATCTTCACTTACGGGGACTTATCCATTATAGAAACCTTTGTCAATAAGACCCCTGACGAACATGTTGTACAAATACAGAAGGTGAAGTTTAACGAACTTACTTTTCAATTACCAAATGGAGTAGGCCCACCTAAGTTGAGTTAGTTTCAGGGTCCAAATTTAGAAAATTCTCTCTCTCTCTCTCTCTCTCTCTCTCTCTCTCTCTCTCTCTCTCTCTCTCTCTCTCTCTCTCCCTCGTGTGTTTCTAGTGGTTTCCTCATTAGATCAATACCTTAAGTAAACTACGACTTTTTCCCCTATTGTGTTTTTATTCTCTTTTCCTACGTTTTTCTGTTCTATCGTAATTTGCTTCTTAAATTTTTTTGCTGTTGTTGATGCTTTTGTTTTGTTGTTGTGTACAGGAGTTTCAGCTGCCCAAAGTGATTAAGCACCTGCGATACAAGTCATGGTATTGCAAGGCAAGAAAATTTTAAAATCTCCAAAATTTGGATTTTATTTTCAAGAACTCTCGTTTGTTCGTTGAGTAAATATTCCGCTATAAAAAATCAGATTTTTAAGATTTATAAAATAAAAATAAAAAATATATATATATCCGATTCTCTAGTGAGTATTATTTTGTTATGCTATTTTATCGGCTTTTGTGTATTGCTGGGTTTTTTCTTATATTTTATTCGGATTTTTGGAGCATTTTTTGTTATCATTTTTGCGGGACATTTTTATCAATTAGTATTATTCATGAAAACCATTCGACATATATTTTCCTATTGTTTTTATCTTAGTTTTATTCTTTAACTTTCTATATTTAGTAAAATAATCTTGTTTCCTTTATCAACTGGTATTTTTATCATTTCTTACTGTCATTATGTCAATCTACTTACTGTCAATCTACTTTCGTCTCTCACTCTCTCTCTCTCTCTCTTTCTCTCTCTCTCTCTCTCTCTCTCTCTCTCGCTCTCTCTCTTTCTCTCTCTCTCTCGTATTCTTATTTTATGGATGATAGAATTAGTTATTCTTCTTATGATTATGTTTTTGTTTTAGGGAAGTGTAATCTGATGACCTCTCTCTCTCTCTCTCTCTCTCTCTCTCTCTCTCTCTCGTATCGACAAGTATATTTGAAATACGAAGATACTTAATCCATAATACTTGTCTCTCTGTACACACACACACACACACACACAGTTAGCCTATACGTGCACGAACTGATCGCTATAAGAACAGCCCAGTCCCAACCATTGTAAAAATTATCAATAACTTGTAATAAACCAGTGTATTCACTCCCAGTAAACACTACTCCTTGCACTGTCACTATGTTGAAATGAACTGTAGTTTGAGCTTTTCCCCATCTAGTTATTATATGTCTTATTTGTGTCACTTATGTTACTTGTATATTATTTGTAATTCGAAACCCATTCCCCAAATATGTAACTGTATATTTTCAGCCTTCTAGCTGCCAAGCCCTTTCAATAAACCGTTAATTATTATTATTATTATTACACACACACACACATCCTTGACCACCGAAGGGTCAAGACGTACCTGGCGCTCCTCTCGGAGCAGCCAGGTCAACTGTTAAGTTGACCCATACCAACCCCCTCCCCTGAACCCTCCTCCCCACAGGAATATCAACAAGTTCTCGCCAGAAGTTACAATTTCATTTAGGAAAGGAACGGAACCAGTGTTAAACAGAGGTGAACAGTGCTTAAGTCAGTGAGAACAACTCAACAGTAACAGTCGTACCCAAGTTAACCTTCACACAGTGAGGTCCCAGGTATCCAGTGATAACGGCCCGGGAGACCCAACAACAACCAGCGATGAGTTAATCCGTCTACGATAGGAAGGCCTAAGACCAAACCTCACTCATATAACACCATCTGTGAGGGAATTACTACACCACATGTCCCTCATAACATCATATGTGAGGGAATTACTACACCACGTCAAGTCCCTCATCACACCATCTGTGAGGGAATTACTACACCACGTGAGGTCCCTCATAACACCATCTGTGAGGGAATTACTACACCACGTCAGGTCCCTCATAACACCATCTGTGAGGTAATTACTACCCTACGTGAGGTCCCTCATAACACCATCTGTGAGGGAATTACTACACCACGTGAGGCCCCTCATAACACCATCTGCGAGGGAATTGCTACACCACGCCAGGTCCCTCATAACACCATCTGAGGGAACTACTACACCACGTGAGTTCCTCCTAACACCATCTGGGAGGGAGTTACTACACTACGAGTTTGCTGTTCAACACCTACATTAATCTGTATGTTCACTGTATGTTCCTTTACCTTTCTCTAATGAAGGCTTTTGTTAAACCACCAATGTATGTATTAAGTCATTTATGTTCAATGTATATTTTCAGCCTTCGGGCTGCAGAACTTTTTCAATAAACCGTTTATTATTATTATTATTATTATTATTATTATTATTATTATTATTATTATTATTACACACACACACACACACACACACACACACACACACACACACACACACACACACACGCACCGTCGTTTTCGGACCTCTGAGAACTTCAGTCCCACAAGACTTTTACTTTTCAATTAGTGAGATCTTAACATTTTTCCATTTACTGTATTTTGTTGAGTCCGCTGTGGGTGGATGTGGGCGGGGAAGGGTGGTGGGCGGGGGAGAATGGGGCAGGACACGGCGGAGGTGTGTGTGTGTGTTTTAGGGCGAAGTAACCAACACTTACATGTCAAAAATATAAGTATAGCAATAATAAAATAACTCACCATATATACTGTAGCCAAAATATTGTCCCATTACGGCAGGTACAAAAATTTACATATTTAAAAAGTCTACATCTATTATTCATATAAATAGTCTAAGTTTAAACATGCGTATGAGCATATCACACCCATGCACATATACATACACATCGACCCCCCCCCAGTACAAACATACTCTCCCTTCCACCACGTATATACAAACATCCATATACAAGACACATGGACCAGTGTAAATGTGTTCTGTCTCTCACACCTTTAGTCCTTGACGGATATTAGGACTCTACATTAGACAAGCATCATAACAAATGATTATAATTTGTGAATGAATAAAAATGTTTATGTTCCATGAATGATGATCATTTTGTTATGTTTCTTCGGTAGGTACATAAACAAAAACTGACAGCGTTATGATGACTGTGGGAATACATTGTTGGAAAAGCAAATGTTTGGGAAATTATTAAGAGTATAAATCACATGACACGAGGGGTGATTCTCGCTTACTATCGTCTATGTCGCGTGTAATGTAACTTTCAGCGAGCATGTTGGATATATATATATATATATATATATATATATATATATATATATATATATATATATATATATATATATATATATATATATATATATATATATATATATGTGTGTGTGTGTGTGTGTGTGTGTGTGTGTAATCCACTGTTAAACGTCGATGTATATAATTGTTCCCTGAAGGGTGATGACACATACGGTGGGGTTGGCTACAACTGCTCGAGGGTCTCAGGGGAGTCCGTAAAGAGATAAGATTAGGTGTCAAAACCAGCGTGTTAGCAGAAATTGACTGGGGGACGAGATAGGGGAGAGACATAATGTAATATGCCTTCATTAATTGTTTCCGTCTTTTTTCTTCTTCTTTTTTTTTAACAGGTGAAGTAGTGGGTGACTATTCTCATTTACTGGAGGTTTGGTACAAGCTGAAGGTTTACGCATCATCTGCACATTTACTTAGAAAACTTTCACCAGCTTCATCCTTAATTATTAATATATTAAAGGATACAATGTTTCGCCTGCAGATACGACCACTCCAACATCTTCCAGGAGTCTCTGCCGTCACGTTACTTGCAATGTTCGGGGCTGGGTGTCGCTACATTGGACGAGTCGCGTGTTACACCCTGAGAGGCACTTAAAGGTAGGCAAATACATCAACCTGCTTGGAGAATGTTTCTTGCTTTCCTTTCGGCAG
>NW_024753524.1:0-26333 GCF_018991925.1 Homarus americanus | reverse complement strand
TTTTTGAAAATTTTAGAAAATTTTAAAATTTTTAAAATTTTTTAAAATTTTAAATTGAAAATTTGAGTACCTTTCAAAACCTTCCAAAAACTTCAGAGTCTGACCTTGGGTGTAGGCCAACAGACGTATGATAAATGAACCACCGAGCCATCAGAAGCATCATGCTGCATCTGCCGGTGTCTCGTACTATGGCTTCCATCATTTTTGAATCCCTCTGGAGGAGCTTTACTATCGCCCAGGTCTGTAATTTTGAATACAGAGCCCCACAGGAGGAACTATGTAACATTTTTTAAAAATTTGTAAAATTTTAAAATTTTTGAAAAATTTTCAAAAAATTTTAAATATTTTAAATTTTTAAAAAATTTTAGAATATTGAAAATTTTCCTGAAAATCTTGAAATTTTTGAAAAATTTCAAAAAAATTTTTATAATTTTCAGAATTCTTAAAATTTTCCAAAAAACTTTCAGAGGGTCTGACCTTGGGTAGAAGGCCACCCGGGAATATGAGAATGATCCACTGAGCCATCTGTAAAGTTAAATGCTTCATCTGCCTGTCTCCATGGCTATCTTAAAGTTATTTTTTGAGGTCCTCGGAGGTAGGCCTACTATCGCCCATTCCTGTACCTTAAATGTACCAAGAGCTACAGAGGAAACCATGCAAATTTTAAAAATTTTTAAAAAATTTAGAAAATTTAAAAATTTCTGAAAAATTTTGAAAAATCTGAACTTTCGAAAAATTTTTGAAAAATTTTAAAATTTTTGAAAATTTTTAAAAATTTTAAAATTTCTGAAAAAATTTTGATATTCTTGAAAATTTTGAAAAATTTTCCAAAAATTTTCAGAGGGTCCGACCTCGGGTGTAGAAGGCCGCCCGATGTATGATGTTTTGGATCCACCGGCCATCGTGAAGCATCATGCTGCATCCGCCGGTGTCTCGGTGGCTATGGCTTCAGTTATTTTTTGAGGTCTCCCTCTGGAGGTAGGCTTTACTATCGCCCAGGTCGGTAATTTTGAATGTGGCTGGTGTAGAGCTCCATGGTAGAAGAACTATGCAAACATTTTTGAAAAATTGGAATTTTGAAAATTTTGGAAAATTTTCTGAAAAAAAATATTTTTAAATTTTTTGAAAATTTTGAATATTTGGAAATTTTCTGAAAATTTTGAAAATTTTTGGAAAATTTCTGAAAAATTTCCGATAATTTTGAAAAATTTTTAAAATTTTAGAAAAAATTTTTGATAATTTTTGAAAATTTTTTGAAAATTTTTGAAAATTTTCCAGAAATTTTTCAGAGGGTCTGACCTTGGGTAGAAGGCCGCCCGGATGATATGTTTGGATCCACCGAGCCATCTGTGAAGTATCATGCTGCATCTGCCGGTGTCTCGTGGCTATGGCTTCCATAATTTTTTTTGAGGTCCTTCTGGAGGTAGGCTTTACTATCGCCCAGGTCGGTAATTTTGAATGTGGCTGGTGGAGAGCTCCATGGTGGAGGAACTACGTAACCATTTTTTGAAAATTGTGAACAATTTTAGAAAATTTTGGAAAATTTTCTGAAAATTTTGGGGAAATGTTTTGAAATTTTCTGAAAATTTTGGGAAATTTTTGAAATTTTTGAAAATTTTGGAAAATTTTGAAAATTTTTGGAAAATTTCTGAAAATTTTCGATAAATTTTGAAACTTGAAAATTTTTGAAAAAATTTTCGAAAATTTTTTGAAAATATTTTAGAAAATTTTTGAAAATTTTTCCGAAAATTTTTGAAAATTTTCCGGAAAATTTTCTGAAAATTTTGGGAAATATTTTGAATTTTTTGAAAAATTTTGAATATTTTTGGAAAATTTTCGAAAATTTTTTGAAATTTTTTGAAAATTTTAAAATTTTCCGAAAATTTTTAGAATTTTCGAAAATTTTCCAAAAATTTTCAGAGGGTCTGACCTTGGGTGTAGAAGGCCGCCCGGATGTAGGATGTTTTGGATCCACCGAGCCATCTGTGAAGTATCATGCTGCATCTGCCGGTGTCTCGGTGGCTATGGCTTCATATTTTTGAGGTCCTCTTCTGGAGGTAGGCTTTACTATCGCCTAGGTCGGTAATTTTGAATGTGGCTGGTGAGAGCCCATGGTGGAGGAACTATAACCTTTTTGAAAATTTTGGAAAATTTTTGGAAAATTTTTGGAAAATTTTCTGAAAATTTTGGAAATATTTTGAATTTGAGTACCTTCCGAAAATTTTGAGTAATTTTGTGCAATTCTTCTGCAATTTTCAGAGGTCTGACCTGTGTAGAAGGCCGCCTGATGGCGGATAGTTTTGGATCCACTGAGCCACTGTGAAGTATCATGCTGCATCTGCTGGTGTCTCGGTGTATTATGGCTTCAGTTATTTTTGAGTCCTGATAGTAGGCTACTATCGCCTATAGGTCGGTAATTTTGAATGGCTGGGTGAGAGCCCACAGGAGTGAATCCATGTAACTATTTTTGAAAAATTTTGGAAAATTTTGCAATTTTAAAAATTCTTTTCTGAAAATTTTGGGAAATATTTTAGTTCTTGAAAAAATCTTAACATTTTTTAAAATTTTCAAAATTTTGAGAACTTGAAAATTTAGTAAAATTTTGATAATTTTAGCACTTTTGCAATTTTTAGCACTTTGAAATTTTGAATTTTGAGTACCTCTTGAAAATTCAAAATTTTTGAAAATTTCTCAGCACCTTCAAAAAATTTCAGGAGGGTCTGACCTGGGTAGGCTGCCTGGATGGCATGACAGCTGGATCCACCGAGCCATCTGTGGCATCATGCCACATCTGGTGTCTCGGTATTATGGTTTGTGTTATTTTTTTTTTGATGGGTCCTTCAAGGTAGGCTTTTATCATCGCTCAGGTCGGTAATTTTAAAGGTGGTTGTAGAGCCCCACAGGAGGAACTATAACCATTTTTGAAAATTTTGAAAATTTGGAAAGAATTTTGAAAAATTCTTTTCTGGTATTGGGAAGATTTGAATTTTTTGAAAATTTTAATATTTTTGGTAATTGAAAAATTTTGAGTAAATTTTGAAAATTTCAAAAATTTCTTGATAATTTTTAGTAATTTTTAGAAAATTTTAGAAAATTTTGAAAATTTTATAATTTTTGAAAATTGAAAATTCTTTTACAATTCTTTTGAGAAATTTCAAAATTCCAAAAAATTTCAGAGGTCTGATCCAGTAGAAGGTTGCCCGATGCTGATGTTTGGATCCACTGAGTTCATCTGTGAAGCATCATGCTGCATCTGCCGGTGTCTCTGCATTATGGTCAGAAGAGTTTTTGAGGTCCTCCTTCTGGAGGGAGGCTTCATTATCGCCCAGGTCAACGAATGGCTGGTGTATTCTCATGGTGATGAACTATGTAATTTTTTAGTAATTTTGCAATTTTGAAAATTTTGAAAATTCTTTCTGAAAATTTTAAAATATTTTGAATTTTTTTTGTGTAATTTTGATATTTTGGTAATTCTTCGAAAATTTTGGAAAATTTTTATACCTCTGAAAAATTTTTGACACTTTGAAAATTTTTGAAAATTTTAGAAAAAATTTTTGCAATTTTTTGAAAATTTTTAAAATTTTTTGAAAAAATTCTCTGCAAAAAATTTTTCAGGAGTGGCCTGACCTGTGGGGGTGTAGTTGCCCGATGTATATGATGTTTGATCCATCGAGCCATCTGTGAAGTATCATGCTGCATCTGCTGCGTCTCTGTGCTGGTGGTTTCAGGAGTTATTTTTTTTTGAGTTTTTCTGGAGGTAGTAGCTTACTATCGCCTAGGTCGGTAATTTTGAATGTATGGTGGAGAGCTCCATGGTGAGGAACCATGAACCATTTTTTTGAAAATTGTAAACAATTTTATAGTAAATTTCTTGGAAAAATTTCTGAAAATTCTCGGATAAATTTTAGCAACTTTGAAAATTTTTTGGAAAAATTTTTGAAAATTTTTTAGAAAAATATTTTGAAAATTTTTGGTAAATTTTCCTGAAAATTTTGTAGCACTTGAAGATTTTCAAAATCTTCCCAAAAAATTTTTTGAGGGTCTGACCTTGGTGCAGAAGGTCATTCGGATGTATGATGGATCCACCGAGCCATCCATGAAGCATCATGCTGCATCTGCAGGTGTCTCGGTGGCTATGGTCGCAGTTATTTTTTGAGGTCCCTTCTGGAGTGTAGTATTTTACTATCGCCCAGGTTTAACGGAATGGCTGCAGAGCTCCCTGGCGGTGAGGAACTATAACCATTTTTTAGTGCACCTTAAAATTTTTCGAAAATTGGGAAAATATTTTGAATTTTTGAAAATTTTGAATATTTTTGGAAAATTTTTCGAAAAATTTTGGAAAATTTTTGGAAAATTTCTGAAAATTTATGATAATTTTGAAAAATTTTGAAATTTTGGAAAAATTTTTTAGTATCTCTTGAATTTTGAAATTTTTTGAAAATTCTTCCTGAAAATCTTTGAAAATTTTTTTGAAAATTTTCAAAAAAATTTTCAGAGGAACGACCTTGCAGAAGTTGCCCGGATGGCGATGTTTTGATCCACTGAGCCATCTTGAAGCATCATGCCGCACTGCTGGTGTCTCGTAATATGGTTTCCAGTTATTTTTTTTTGGAGGTCCTCTGGAGGTAGGCTTTACTATCGCCCAGGTCGGTAATTTTGAATGTGGCTGGTAGAGTCTACAGGAGGAACTATAACCTGAAAATTTGAAAATTTTGGAAAATTTTGGAAAAATTTTCGAATATTTTAAATATTTTAATTTTTTTAAAAATTTTAAATATTTTTTGGAAAAAATTTTATGTACTTGAGAAATTTTGGAAAATTTACAAAAATTTCGAAAATTTTTAAAATTTTTGAAAATTCTCAAAAAAATTTTCAGAAGGTCTAACCCTGGGTGCAGAGCTATCGCCCGATGGCGGATGTTTGGATCCAACGGCCATCCGTGAAGTATCATGCCGCATCTGCCGGTGCCTCGGTGGCTATGGCTTCACAGTATTTTTTTTTGAGGTCCTGGATAGGTTTAACTATCGCCCAGGTTTGCAATTTGAATGTGGCTGGTGTAGAGCCCATAGGATGAACTACGTAACTATTTGAAAATTTTGAACAATTTTAGATTTACCCTTAAAAAATTTCTTAAAAATTTTAGAAATATTTTGCAATCTTCAAAATTTTGAGAAAATTTTGAAAATTTTTGAAAAATTTTGAAAATTCTGAAAAATTCTTGAAAAATTTCTGAAAAATTTCGACAAATTTGAAAACTTTTGAAAATTTTAGAAAAATCTTCAGAAAATTTTGAAAATATCTTAAACCCCAACCAAAACCAAAACCCGAAAATTTTTAAAATTTTTGACAAAAATTTCCAAAAAACTTTCAGAGGTCTGACCTGTGATAAGCGCCGCCCGGATGCAATGATATCGGATCCCACTGAGCCATCAGAAAGTATCATGCTGCACCTGCCGGTGTCTCGTACAGGCTTCCAAATATTTTTTTGAGTCCTTCTGAGGTAGTCTTTACTATCAGTCGGTAATTAAATGGCCAGAGCTCCATGGTGAGAGAACCAGAATCATTTTTAGAAAATTTGAAAATTTTGGAAAATTTCAAAATTTTCTGAAAAATTTAGGAAATATTTTAAACTTGAAAATTTTAACATTTTTAGTACATTCCAGAAAAATTTTGAAAATTCTTGGAAAATTTCGAAAATTTCTATAATTTTAAAAATTTTGAAAATTTTCCAAAACTTTCAGAGGGTCTGACCTGGGTGAAGGCCGCCCGGATGTATGATAAAGCTTAGATCCACTCGAGCCATCTGTGAAGTATCATGCAGCATCTGCCGGTGTCTCCTGTGGCTGGTGGCTTCAGTTATTTTTTTGAGGTCCTCTGATAGTAGCTCACTATCGCCCAGGCTCGGCAATCTTGAATGTGGCTGTGAGAGCCCCACAGGAGGAACCATAAACTACTTTTTTAAAAATTTCAAAATTTAACAATTTTTGAAAAAATTTTCTCAAAATTTTACAACAAAACCCAAAAATTTCACAATTTTTGAAAATTTTAAAAATTTTTAGAAATTTTCAAAACTTTCTGAAAATTTTTGAAAATTTGAATTTTCAAAATTTTCCAAAAAAATTTCAGAGGGTCTGACTTGGGTGGAAGTCGCCCGACGTATGATGTTTTGATCCACTGAGCCAATCTGTAGAAGCATCATGCTGCATCTGCCGTGTCTTGCAATGGCTTCCAGAGTTATTTTTTGATGTCCTTCTGGAGGTAAGCTTACTATCGCCCATAGGCTCGGTAATTTGAATGGTTGTGAGACTCCACAGGAGGAACTACGAAATACATTTTGAAATTAGAACAATTTAGAAAATTTTGGTACTGAAAATTTTGGGAAATATTTTGAAAATTTTCAAAAATTTTTAAATTTTTTGAAATTTTGAAATTTTGAAAAATTTTGAAAAATTTTCGGAAAATTTCTGTAACACACAATCTTAAACCCTTGAAAATTTTAGAAAAATTCTTCGAAAATTTTTGAAAATATTTCAAATTTTGAAAAATTTTTAAATTTTCAAAACTCTTCTAAAAATTTCAGAGGGTCTGACCAAGAAGGCCGCCCGATGTATGATAGTTTGGATCCACCGAGCCATCTGTGAAGTATCATGCTGTATCTGCCGTGTCTCGGTGGCGGCTACATTATTTTTTTTTGAGGCCTGGAGGTAGGCTTTACTATCGCCCAGTTTGCAACTTTGAATGGCTGTAGAGCCTCCATGCAGGAGAACTATGTAACATCTTTTGAAAAAATTTTTGGAAAAATTTGAAAATTTTGGAAAATTTTCTGAAAAATTTTTTAGGAAATATTTTGAATTTTTTGAAAATTTTTGGAAAATTTTCTAAAAATTTTGGAAATTTTTGAAAAATTTCTGAAATTTCTTGACACTTGAGAAATTTTAGAAATCTTCGAAAATTTTCAGAGGGTCTGACCTTCAAGTAGGGCTGCCCGGATGTAGATACGATAAGTGATCCACTGAGCCATCTGTGAAGCATCATACTGCACTGCCGGTGTCTCAGGCTATGGCTTCCAGTTGTTTTTTTTGAGGTCTCTGGAGGTAGCTTACTATCGCCTATGCCTGTACCTTGAATGTGGCTGTAGAGCCTGCAGGAGGAACCATGTAACCTTTTTTGAAAAATTTTGAAAAATTTGGAAAATTTTGAAAATTTTCTGAAAAAATTTGGGAAATATTTTAAATTTTTTGAAAAATTAAATATTTTGAAAATTTTCTGAAAATTTTGAAAAGTACCCTGAAAAATTTTCATGACAATTTTTGAAAAAATTTTGTACCCAAAAAAAATTTCAGAGGGTCTGACCTTGGGTGTAGAAGCCGCCCGATGTATGATAAAGCTGATCCACCGACATCTGTGAAGTATCATGCTGCATCCAATGGTGCTCGTTACTATGGTCAGTTATTTTTTTTGATATCCTTCGAGGTAAGCTTACTATCGCCCAGGCTCTAATCTCTGAATGGCTGTGTAGAGCCCAAGGTGGAGGAACTATGTAACCATTTTTGAAAAATTTTGAAAAATTTGGAAAAATTTTTTGAAATTTTCTGACAATTTTTGAAAATTTTGAAAATTTCTGAAAAAATTTCGGAAAATTTTTGAAAAATTTGAAATTTTAGAACCTTGAAATTTTTGAAAATTTTTACCCTTTGAAATTTTCAGAAAATTCTTCAAAAAAATTTTCAGAGGGTCTGACCTTGGGTGTAGAAGGCCGCCCGATGTATGATAGTTTTTGATCCACTGAGCCATTCGAAGTATCATGCTGCATCTGCCGGTGTTCTAAAGTGGTTTCCAGTTATTTTTTTGAGGTCCTTCTGGAGGTAGGCTTTACTATCGCCCAGGTTTGTACTTTGAATGGCTGTGTAGAGTCCATGGTGGAGGAACTACGTAACCATTTTTGAAAAATTTTAAAATTTCTGAAAATTTTTGGAAAATTTCTGAAAATTTTGGGAAATATTTTGAATTTTTTGAAAAAATTTGAATATTTTTAAAAATTTTTCTGAAAATTTTGAGAAAATTTTGGAAAAATTTTTCGAAAATTTTTCGATACCTGAAAAATTTGAAAATTTTTGAAATTTTCGAAAAATTTCCAAAATTTTCAGAGGGTCTGACCTTGTGTAGAAGGCCGCCCGGATGTGTTGATATTTGGATCCACTGAGCCATCCAGAAGTATCATGCTGCATCTAAGCGGAAGTCTCGTGACTATGGCTTCCAGTTATTTTTTGAGGTCTCTCTGGAGGTAGGCTTTACTATCGCCAGGTCGGCAATTTGAATGTGGCTGTAGAGCCCCATGGTGGAGGAACTATAACCATTTTTTGAAAATTGGAACCTGCAATTTTAGAAATTTTCAATTAGAAAATTAATTTTTAAAAATTTTGAAAATTTTTGGAAAATTTTGAAAATTCTTGGAAAATTCTGAAAATTTCTGTAAAAATTTTTGATAATTTTTGAAAATTTTTGAAAATTTTTGAAAAATCTTTGTAACTTTGAAAATTTTTGTAATTTGAAAATTTGAAAAATTTTCCAAAATTTTCAGAGGGTCTGACCTGGGTGTAGGGCCGCCCGATGTATGATAAGCTTGATCCACTGAGCCATCTCTGAAGTATCATGCATCTGCCGGTGTCTCTGTACAGGATTCAGAGTTTTTTTGACGTCCTCTGAGGGAGGCTTACTATCGCCCAGGTCATAATTTTGAATGTGACTGCTGAGAGCTCCATGGTAAGAACTATGTAACCATTTTTGGTAATTTAGAAAATTTTAAAAAATTTTTGAAATAATTTCAAAATCTGAAAATTTTGGAATTTTTTGAAAAATTCTGAAAATTTTAAAATTTTCAGCCTAAATTTTGAAAAATTTCTGAAAATTTCCATAATTTGTAAAATTTTTGAAAATTTTAGAAAAAATTTGAAAATTTTGAAATTTTTTAGTACCTCAGAAATTTCAGAGGGCCTGACCTGGGTGTAGAAGGTCACTCCGGATGTATGATAAATGGATCCACCAAGCCACATCTGTCGGCTATCATGCTGCATCTGCCGGTGTCACGGTGGCTATGGCCTAGAGATATTTTTTAAGTCCTTCTGGAGGTAGGCTTTTACTATCGCCTCAGGTCAGTAATTTGAATGTATTGTGGAGAGCCCACAGGAGGAACTACGTAACCATTTTTGAAATTGTGAACAATTTTAGAAATTTTTGGAAAATTTTTCAAAATTTGGAAAAATTTTTTGAAAAATTTTGAAAAATTTTCGAAAATTATTTTTGAAATTTTTAGTAATTTTGAAATTTTTTTGAATTCTTGCCGAAAATTTTAAAAATTTTGAAGATTTTCGGAAATTTTCCAAAAATTTTCAGAGGGTCTGACCTTGGGTGTGAAGGCTTCGATGTATGAGTTTAGATCCACCTGAGCCATCTGTGAAGCATCATGTTGTATCTGCAGGTGTCCTTGCACTATGGCTTCGAGTTATTTCTTTTGATACGTCCTTCTGGAGGTAGGCTTTACTATCGCCTAGGGTAATTCCAATTTTTTTAAATTTTCAAAATTTCCTGTACCTAGAGAATCTGACCTGGTGGATGCTCGATGTATGATGTTTTGAACCATCAAGCCATCTGTGAAGTACCAAGGCATCTGTGTATTATATCCGGAGTTATTTTTGAGGTCCTTCTGAGGAAGGTTTACTTATCGCCTAGGTCAGAAATTTTGAATGGCTGGTGGAGAGTTCCACAGGAGAACCACGCAACCATTTGAAAATTAGAACAATTTTAGAAAATTTACGGTAATTTCTGAAAATTTTGAAATGTTTGAACATTTTGAAAAATTTTGAAAATTTTTGAAAAATTTTGAAAATTTTTAAAATTTTCCTGTAATTTTGAAAATTTTGAAAATTTTGGTACCAAAAATTTTCAGAGGGTCTGACCTGGTGCAGAAGGCTGCCCGGATGTATGATGTTTTGATCCACCTGCCATCTGTAAGCATCATGCCATCGCCGGTGTCTCGTGCATGGCTTCCAGAGTTATTTTTGAGTCCTTCTGAGGCAGGCTTTACTATCGCCCAGGTCGGCACCTTGAATGGCTGGTGAGAGTCCATGGTGGAGGAACTACGTAACCATTTTTTGAAAATTGGAACAATTTTAGAAAAATTTTGCAATTTCTAAAAATTTTAGAAAATGTTAGAAAATTTTGAAAATTTTTACACTTGAAAATTTTTTAAAATTTTGGTATCTTCAAAATTTTCAAAAATTTCCAAAAATTTTTCAGAGGTCTGACCTTAAAAGCGCCCGGGATGTATAAGCTGGATCCACTGGAGCCATCTGTGAAGTATCATGCTGCATCGCAGGGTGTCTGGTATGGTGGCTTCCAGAGTTATTTTTTGAGGTCCTCTGGAGGTAGGCTTTACTATCGCCTAGGTTTGCACTTGAATGTGGCTGGTGAGAGTCCATGGTGAGGAACCACAACCATTTTTGAAATTTTGAACAATTTTAGAAAATTCTTGGAAAATTTTCTGGTAATTTTGGAAATGTTTTGAAAATTTTGAAAAATTCTTCTGAAAATTTTGAAAATTTTCCGAAAATTTTTAAAATTTGATGATTTCAAATCTTCCCAAAAAATTTTCAGAGGGTCTGACCTTGCGTAGAAGGCCGCCCCGGAGCGGATGTATGATGTTTGGATCCACCTGCCATCTGTGAAGTATCATGCAAAATTTTGAATATTTTGAAAATTTTCTGAAAATTTTTGGAAATTTGGGAAAATTTGAAAATTTTCGATAATTTGAATTTTGAAAATTTTAGAAAAATTTTTGAAAATTTTTAAAATTTTGAAAATTTTGAAATTTTCGAAAATTTTCCAAAAAATTTTCAGAGGGTCTGACCTTGGGTGTAGAAGGCCCGGATGTATGATGGATCCACCGAGCCATCTGTGAAGTATCATGCTGCATCTGCCGGTGTCTCGGTGGCTATGGCTTCCATTTTTTTTGAGGTCCTCCTTCTGGTAGGCTTTACTATCGCCCAGGTCGGTAATTTTGAATGTATGGTAGAGCTCCATGGTGGAGGAACTACGTAACCTTATTTTTGAAAATTTTTAAAATTTTGAAAATTTTTGGAAAATTTTCTGAAAAATTTTGGAAATATTTTGAAAATTTTGAGTACCTTGAAAATTTTGGGAAAATTTTCGGAAAATTTTCCAAAAAATTTTCAGAGGGTCTGACCTTGGGTGTAGAAGCCGCCCGGATGTATGATGTTTTGGATCCACCGAGCCATCTGTGAAGTATCATGCTGCATCTGCCGGTGTCTCGGTGGCTATGGCTTCCAGTTATTTTTTTGAGGTCCTTCTGAGGTAGGCTTACTATCGCCTAGGTCGGTAATTTTGAATGTGGCTGGTGTAGAGCTCCATGAGGAGAACTATGTAACCTTTTTGAAAAATTTGGAAAATTTTGGAAAATTTTTTGAAAATTTTTCGAAAATTTTGGGAAATATTTGAATTTTTTGAAAAATTTTAAAATTTTGGAAAATTTTCTTGAAATTTTGGAAAATTTTTGAAAATTTCTGAAAAATTTTCGATTAATTTTTGAAAATTTTGAAAATTTTCCAAAAAATTTTCAGAGGGTCTGACCTTGGGTGTAGAAGGCCGCCCGGATGTATGATAAGTGGATCCACCGAGCCATCTGTGAAGTATCATGCTGCATCTGCCGGTGTCTCGGTGGCTATGGCTTCCAGAGTTATTTTTGAGGTCCTTCTGAGGTAGGCTTTTACTATCGCCTAGGTCGTAATTTTGAATGTGGCTGGTGGAGAGCTCCATGGTGGAGGAACTACAACCATTTTTGAAAATTTTGAACAATTTTAGAAAATTCTGGAAAATTTTCTGAAAATTTTGGGAAATGTTTTGAAATTTTTTGGAAATTTTGAAATTTTTGAATTTTTAAATTTTGGAAAATTTTGGAAAATTTTTGGAAATTTCGAAAATTTTGTATGGAAAACTTGAAAATTTTTGAAAAATTTTCGAAATTTTTGAAAAATTTTTGAAAAATTTTGAAAATTTTCGAGGTTTAAAATTTTTGAAAATTTTCACAATTTTGGGAAATTTTGAATTTTTGAAAAATTTGAATATTTTGAAAATTTTCTGAAAATTTTGTATTTTTTTGAAATTTTTGAGACCTTCCGAAAATTTTGAGAAAATTTTCGAAATTTTCCAAAAATTTTCAGAGGGTCTGACCTTGGGTGTAGAAGGCCGCCCGGATGTATGATGTTTGGATCCACTGATTATCCAGAAGTATCATGCTGCATCTGCGGTGTCTCGGTGGCTATGGCTTCCAGTTATTTTTTGAGGTCCTCCTTCTGGAGGTAGGCTTTACTATCGCCTAGGTCGGTAATTTTGAATGTGGCTGTGAGAGCCACAGGTGGAGGAACTATAACCTATTTTGAAAAATTCTGACAATTTTAGAAAATTTTTGGAAAAAATTCTTTCGAAAATTTGGCTATCGCCTAGGTCGGTACCTGAATGTGGCTGGTGGAGTGCCCGGTGGAGGAACTGATGTAACCATTTTTGAAAATTCAGAACAATTTTAGAAAAATTTTTGAAATAATCTGAAAATTTTGGGAAATGTTTGATGCTTTGAAAAATTTTATGGGAAAATTTCTGAAAAATTTTTTCGGAAAAATTTTTGAAAATTCTGGGAAAATTTTCAGAGGGTTTTGACCTTGGGTGTAGACGGCTGCATTCAAGCCGGAAAGCCCTGGTATGGTGGCTTCCAGAGTTATTTTTTTGAGGTCCTCCTTCTGTAGGGCTTTACTATCGCCCAGGTCGGTAATTTTGAATGTGGCTGGTGGAGTATTCATGGTGGAGGAACTACGCAACTATTTTTGAAAAATTGTGAACAATTTTAGAAAAATGCTTGGAAAATTTTCTGAAAATTTTTGAAATGTTTTGAAAATTTTTTGGAAAATTTTCTGAAAATTTGGAAAATTTTTGAAAATTTTGGAAAATTTTCGAAAAGTTTTGGGAAATTTTTGAACCCTGGCAACCCCAACCCTGACCCCTGCAACCTCCGTCTTGATCCTTGAACCTCCTGAACCTGCACCTCCTGAACCTCCATGTCAACCTAGTCCCAGGTCCCACAATCCTGAAAATCCTGAACCTCTCGGCCTCCTGGGGTTTCAGGTTTGACTCCAGGAGAGGCTGCCCGGATGTGGGCGACGTTGGATCCACCGAGACCGCAGATGCAGCATGATACTCACAGATGGCCTGGCAAAATGATCATACATCCGGAGCGGCCTTCACACCCAAGGTCAGACCTCTGAGGCCTTCTTGAAAATTTTTCGAAAATTTTCAAAATTTTCAAAAATTTTGCAAAAATTTTCCGAAAATTTTTCTAAATTTTTCAAAAATTTTTTCAAAATTTTCAAAATTTTTCAAAAATTATCCGAAAAATTTTTCAGAAATTTTCCAAAATTTTCCAAAATTTTCAGAAAATTTTCCAAAAATATTCCAAAAATTTTTCGTAATTCAAAATATTTCCCAAAATTTCAGAAAAATTTTCCAAAATTTTCTAAATTGTTCACAATTTTTCAAAAATGGCACATGTAGTTCCACCATGGAGCTTCACTGTTGCATCTTCAAAATACTGACCTAGCGATAGTAGTTTACCTCCTGAAGGACCTCAAAAATAATCCCAGCTATAGCCACAGTAGCACACCGGCAGACAGCATGATACTTCACAGGATCGCCCAGGATCCAAAACATCACACATCCGGGAGCGGCCTTCACACCAAGGTCAGACCCTCTGAAAATTTTTTTTTTGGGAAATTTCGAAAATCTTCTGTACTTTTCAAAAATTTTCGAAAATTTTCAAAATTTTCAAAATATTTTCAAAAAATTTCCGAAAATTTTTCTAAAAATTTTCGTAAATTTATCCGAAAAATTTTTTCAGAAATTTTTCAAAATCTCCAAAATTTTCCAAAATTTTCAAAAATTTCAAAAATTTCCAAAATTTTCTTTGCAGTAAATTTTCCAAAATTTTCTCCAAAAAATTTTTCAAAAAATTTCAAAATTTCCTGCACTTTTCAGAAAATTTTCCGTACTTTCCAAAAATTTTCCAAAATTTTCAGAAAATTTTCCAAAAATTTTCAAAATATCAAAAATTTCAGAAAAATTTTCCAAACATTTTCAAAAAATTGTTCACAATTTTTCAAAAATGGCTACGTAGTTCCTCCACCATGGAGCTTCCCACCAGCCACATTCAAAATTACCATCTGCTGCGATAGTGGTGCTCTACCTCCAGAAGGACCTCAAAAATAATCCCTTGAGCTGGCAGCCACTGAGACACCGGCAGATGCAGCATGATACTCACAGATGGCCTGGTGGATTCAAAACATCATACATCCGGAGCGGCCTTCTACACCCAAGGTCAGACCTCTGAAAATTTTTTGAATTTTTGAAAATTTTTCAAAAATTTTCAAATTAAAATTTTCCAAAATTTTTCAAAAATTTTCAAAATTTTCAAAATATCCGAAAATTTTCAGAAATTTTCTCTGAAAAATTTTCCGTGATTCTTTCCAAAATTTTTCAAAAAATGTCGTAATTTCCTTAAAAATTTTCAGAAAATTTCATTTGTACCTTTCCAAAATTTTTTTCAAAAATTTCAAAAATTTCACAGAAAATTTTTCCAAAAATTTTTCAAAAATTTTCCAGAAAATTTTCAGAAAATTTTTCCAAAATTAAAACATTTCCAAAATCTTTTCAGAAATTTTCCAACATTTTCAAAATTGTTCGGCTAATTTTTCAAAAATGGTTACGTAGTTCCTCCACCATGGAGCTCTCCACCAGCCACATTCAAAATTACCGACCTAGGCGATAGTAAACTCACCTCCAGAAGGCTGACCTCAAAAAAATAATCCCTGGAAGCCATAGCCGCTACCGAGACACCGGCAGATGCAGCATGATACTCACAGATGGCTCAGGATCCAAACATCATACATCCGGAGCGGCCTTCTACACCCATGTCAGATCTCTGAAAATTTTTTGAAAATTTTCGAAAATTTTCAAAAAATTCTCAAAAAATTTTCAAAAAATTTTAGGGAATTTTTCTAAAATTTCGTAAATTTTTCAAAAATTATCCGAAAATTTTTCTGAATTTTCCAAAAATTCTTCAGTGTACCCTTTGAAAATTTTCCAAAATATTCCAAAATTTTTCAAAAAAATTCAAAATATTTCCCAAAATTTTCAGAAAATTTTCCAAAATTTTTCAAAACTTTCTCAAAAATTTTTCAAAAATGGTTACATAGTTCCTCCACCAGGAGCTCTCCCACCAGCCACATTCAAAATTACCGACCCAGGGCGCGATAGTAAAGCCTACTCAAAAGGACCTCAAAAAATAATCCCTGGAAGCCATAGCCACCGAGACACCGGCAGATGCAGCATGATACTCACAGATGGCTCGGTGGATCCAAAACATCATACATCCGGAGCGGCCTTCTACACCTAAGGTTAGACCTTCTGAAAATTTTTTAAAATTTTTCCAAAATTTTTAAAATATTTTCGTAACTTCCGAAAATTTTCTGTACCTTTTCAAAATTTATCCGAAAATTTTTCAGAAATTTTCCAAAATTTTCCAAAATTTTCCAAAATTTTTCAAAAAATTTCGTGGTTTCTCTCAAAAATTTTCAGAAAATTTTTCCAAAATTTTTCCAAAATTTTTTTTCTTTAAAAAATTTCAAAATTTCCCAAAATTTTTCAGAAAAATTTTCCAAATTTTCCAAAAATTTTCCAAAAATTTTCAGAAAATTTTCCAAAATTTTCAAAATATTTCAAAAAATTTTCAGAAAATTTTCCAAACATTTAAAAATTGTTCACAATTTTTCAAAAAATGGTTACGTAGTTCCTCCACCATGGAGCTTCCACCAGCCACATTCAAAATTATCGACCCAGGCGATAGTAAAGCCTACCTCCAGAAGGAGGACCTCAAAAAATAACTCTGAAGCCATAGCTACCGAGACCACACCGGCAGATGCAGCCGTCTACACCAAGGTCAGACCCTCTGAAAATTTTCCTAAAATTTTTCAAAAAATTTTCCGCTGAAAAATTTTCAGAAATTTTCCAAAATTTTCCAAAATTTTTTCAAAATATTTCAAAACATTTCCCAAAAATTTTCAGATTATTTTCCAAAAATTTTCTAAAATTGTTCACAATTTCAAAAATGGTTACGTAGTTCCTCCACCATGAGTACCCACCAGCCACATTCAAAATTACCGACCCAGGCGATAGTACTACCTCCAGAAGGACCTCAAAAATAACTCTGAAGCTATATTACCGAGACACCGGCAGATGCAGACATGATACTACAGATCGCTCGGTGGATCCAAAACATCATACATCCGGAGCGGCCTTCTACACCCAAGGTCAGACCTCTGAAAATTTTTTTGGAAAAATTTTCGAAAATCTTTCAAAAATTTTCAGTGAATTTTCGAAAATTTTCAAAAAATTTTTCAAAAATATTTTCAAAAATTTGAAAAATTTTTTCTAAAAAATTTTCAAAATTTATCCGAAATTTTTTTCAGAAATTTCTCCAAAATTTTCCAAAAATTTTCCAAAATTTTCAAAAAATTTCAAAAAATTTCAAAATTTTCAGAAAATTTTCCAAAATCTTTCCCAAAATTTTTTCAAAAATTTCAGGTAATTCCTAAAATTTTTCAGAAAATTTTCCAAAATTTTCCAAAAATTTTCCAGAATTTTCAGAAAATTTTCCAAAATTTTTCCAAAAAATTTTCCAAAATTTTCAGAAAATTCTTCCAAAATTTTCAAATATTCTTAAAAATTTTGCGAAATTTTCCAAAAATTTCTAAAATTGTTCACAATTTTTCAAAAATGGTTACGTAGTTCTCCACCATGGAGCCTCCACCAGCCTGGCTATCTGTAAATACTGACCTAGGCGCGATAGTAAAGCCTACCTCCAAAAGGACCTCAAAAATAACTCTGGAAATATAGCCACCGAGACACCGGCAGATGCAGCGATACTTCACAGATGGCCTGGTGGATCCAAACATCACACATCCGGAGCTATTTCTACACCTGTTGTCAGATTCTGAAAAATTTTTTGGAAAAAATTTCGAAAAATTTTCAAAAATTTCAAAAAATTTTCGTATTCTTTTCCGAAAATTTCTTGGTGCCTCTAAAATTTTCAAAAATTTTCAAAATTTTTCAAAATTATCCGAAAATTTTTCAGAAATTTTCCAAAAATTTTCCAAAATTTTCAGAAAAATTTTCCAAAAAATATTCCAAAAAATTTTTCAAAAATCAGTTTAAATTTTCAGAAAATTTTCCAAAATTTTCTAAATTGTTCACACTTCAAAAAATACATGTAGTTCCTCCACCATGGAGCTCTCCACCAGCCACATTCAAAATTACCGACCTAGGCGATAGTAGCCTACCCAGAAGGACTCAAAAAAATAACTGAAGCCATAGCCACTGAGACACCGGCAGATGCAGCATGATACTCACAGATCGCTCGGTGGATCCAAAACATCATACATCCGGAGCGGCTCTACACCTAAGTCAGACCTTTCTGAAAATTTTTTTGAAAAAATGAAAATCTTCAAAATTTTCAAAATTTTCTGAAAAATTTTTTCTAAAAATTTCAAAAATTTATCCGAAAAATTTTTTTCAGAAATTTTCCAAAAATTTTCCAAAATTTTCCAAAATTTTTCAAAAAAATTTCAAAAAATTTCCCAAAATTTTCAGAAAAATTTTCCAAAAATTTTCCAAAATTTTTCAAAATTTAAAATTTAAAATTTTTCAGAAAATTTTTCCAAAAATTTTTCCAAAATTTTTCAGGTTCTTTTCAGAAAATTTTTCTTAAAAAATTTTCCAAAAATTTTCCAGAAATTTTCAGAAAATTTTCCAAAAATTTTCAAAACATTTCCCCAAAAAATTTTCAGAAAATTTTCCAAAAATTTTCAAAATTGTTCACAATTTTTCAAAATGGTTACGTAGTTCCTCCACCATGGAGCTCTCCACCAGCCACATTCAAAATTACCGACCTAGGCGATAGTAAAGCCCACTCAAAAGGACCTCAAAAATAACTCTGGAAGCCATAGCCACTGAGACACCGGCAGATGCAGCATGATACTTCACAGATGGCTCGGTGATCCAAACATCATACATCCGGAGCGGCCTTTCACAATCTAAGGTCAGACCTTCTGAAAATTTTGAAAAATTTTCGAAAATTTTCAAAATTTTCAAAATTCTTCGTAAATTTTCCGGAAAATTTTTTCTAAAATTTTTCAAAATTTTTCAAAAAATTTTCAAAATTTTTCAAAAATTATCCGAAAATTTTTCAGAAATTTCCAAAAAATTTTCCAAGAAAATTTTCAGAGAGTAAATTCTTCTCCAAAAATATTCCAAAAATTTTTCAAAAAAATTCAAAATATTTCCTTAAAATTTTTCAGAAAATTTTCCAAAAAATTTTCTAAAATTGTTCACAATTTTTCAAAATGGTTACGTAGTTCCTCCACCATGGAGCTCTCCACCAGCCACATTCAAAATTACCGACCTAGCGATAGTAAAGCTTCCACTCTCCAGAAGGACCTCAAAAAATAACTGGAAGCCATAGCTACCGAGACACCGGCAGATGGCATGATACTACAGATCGCCTGGTGGATCCAAAACATCATACATCCGAGCGGCCTTCTACACCCATGTCAGATCTTCTGAGTAAATTTGGAAATTTCGAATTGGGGTTCTTTCAAAATTTTTCGAAAATTTTCAAAATTTTCAAAAATATTTTCAAAATTCTGAAAATTTTTTCTAAAATTTTCAAAATTTATCCGCAATTTTTCAGAAATTCTTTCCAAAAATTTTTCCAAAATTTTCCAAAATTTTTTCAAAAATGTCAGGAATTTCCCAGGAATTTTTCAGAAAATTTTCCAAATTTTCTCCAAAAATTTTTCAAAAAATTTCAAAAATTTCCTTAAAATTTTCAGAAAATTTTCTCCAAAATTTTCCAAAATTTTTCCGTGTAAATTCTTCAGAAAATTCTCCAAAATTTTCAAACATTTCCAAAAATTTTCAGAAAATTTTCCAAACATTTTCTAAAATTGTTCACACTTCAAAAAATGGTTACGTAGTTCCTCCACCATGGAGCTTCAATTAGCCACATTCAAAATTACTGACCTAGGCGCGATAGTAAACCTACCTCCAGAAGGACCTCAAAAATAACTCTGGAAGCCATAGCCACCGAGAGACACCGGCAGATGCAGCATGATACTTCACAGATGGCTCGGTGGATCCAAAACATCATACATCCGGAGCGGCCTTCCTACACCTGTGTCAGATCTTCTGAAAAATTTTGTACTCGAAAATTTTCAAAAATTTTCAAAATTTTTGTACCTTCGAGTTTTTTAAAAAAATTTTCAAAATTTTTCAAAATTATCCGAAAATTTTCAGAAATTTTCCAAAATGTACCGAATCTTTTCAGAAAATTTTCCAAAATATTCCAAAAATTTTCAAAAATTCAAAATATAAAATTTTCAGAAAATTTTCCAAAAATTTTCTAAAATTGTTCACAATTTTTAAAAAAATGGTTACGTAGCTCCTCCACCATGGAGCTCTCCACCAGCCACATTCAAAATTTCCGACCTAGGCGTTAGTAAAGCCTACCTCCAGAAGGACCTCAAAAAAATAACTCTGGAAGCCATAGCCACCGAGACACCGGCAGATGCAGCTTGATACTTCACAGATGGCTTGGTGGATCCAAAACATCATACATCCGGAGCGGCCTTCTACACCCAAGGTCAGACCCTCTGAAAATTTTTTGGAAAATTTTCGAAAATCTTCAAAAATTTTCAAAAATTTTCAAAAATTTTCAAAATTTTTCAAAAATTTTCAAAATTTATCAAAAATTTTCTGAAAAATTTTCTGAAAAATTTCAGAAATTTTCCAAAAATTTTCCCAAATTTTTCCAAAATTTTCCAAATTCTTCCAAAATTTTCCAAAATTTTCCAAAATTTTCAAAATATTTCTTAAAAACATTTCTAAAATTCTTCCAAAAATTTTCCAAAAATTTTCTATAAAACGTTCACAATTTTTTCAAAAAATGGTTACGTAGTTCTCCACCATGGAGCTCTCCACCAGCCACATTCAAATTACCGACCTAGGCGATAGTAAAGCCTACCTCCAGAAGGAGGACTCAAAAATAACTCTGAAGCCATAGCCAATGAGACACCGGCAGATGCAGCATGATACTTCACAGATGGCTCGGTGGATCCAAAACATCATACATCCGGAGCGGCCTTCTACACCCAAGGTCAGACCCTCTGAAAATTTTTTGGAAAATTTTCGAAAATCTTCAAAATTTTTCCCAAAATTTTCAAAAATTTTCCAAAAATTTTCAAAAATTTTCCATAAATTTTCAAAAATATTCAAAAATTATCCGAAAAATTTTCAGAAATTTTCCCAAAATTTTCCCAAATTTTTCAAAAATTTCAAAAAATTTTCAGAAAATTTTCAGAAAATTTTCAAAAATTTTCAAAAAATTTTCGGAAAATTTTCAAAAATTTTCAAAAAATTTTCAAAAATTTTCAAAAAATTTTCAAAAATTTTCAAAAAATTTTCTAAAATTGTTCACAATTTTTCAAAAAATGGTTACGTAGTTCCTCCACCATGGAGCTCTCCACCAGCCACATTCAAAATTACCGACCTAGGCGATAGTAAAGCCTACCTCCAGGAGGACCTCAAAAAAATAACTCTGGAAGCCATAGCCACTGAGACACACCGGCAGATGCAGCATGATACTTCACAGATGGCTTGGTGGATCCTAAACATCATACATCCGGAGCGGCCTTCTACACCCAAGGTCAGACCCTCTGAAAATTTTTTGGAAAATTTTCGAAAATCTTCAAAAATTTTCAAAAATTTTCGGAAAATTTTCAAAAATTTTCAAAAAATTTTCAAAAATTTTCCGAAAATTTTTCAAAATATTTCAAAACATTTCCCAAAATTTTCAGAAAAATTTCCAAAAATTTTCTAAAATTGTTCGTAATTTCAGAAAATTTTCCAAAAATTTTCTAAAATTTTCAGAAAATTTTCTCCAAGAATTTTCCAAGAATTTTCTCAAAATTTTCCAAAATTTTTCCAAAATTTTCAAAAACATTTCAAAATTTTCCCAAAATTTTTCAAAATTTTCCCAAAATTTTTTCAAAAATTTTCAAAAATTTCTGAAAATTTTCAGTTCTTCCAAAAATTTTCCCAAATTTTTCAAGAATTTCAAAATATTTCATAATTTTTTCAGAAAATTTTCTGAAATTAGTATTTTCCTAAAATTTTCCAAGAAAATTTTTCAGAAAATTTTCCAAAATTTTCAAAATATTTCCTTATTTTTCAGAAATTTTCAAAAATTTTCTAAAATGTTCACAATTTTTCAAAAATGGTTACGTAGTTCCTCCACATGGAGCAGCTTCCAATGTTTCCAAAATACCTTCATAGCTATAAAAGCCTACTTCAAAGACCTCAAAAAATAACTCTGGAAGCCATAGCCACCGAGACACTCGGCAGATGCAGCATGATACTTCAGATCGCTCGGTGGATCCAAAACATCATACATCCGAGCGGCCTTCTACACTCATAGGTCAGACCCTCTGAAAATTTTTGGAAAATTGAAAATCTTTCAAAATTTCAAAAATTTTCGAAAATTTTCGCATTTTCAAAAATTTTGTTAAAATTTTTCTAAAATTAAAATTTATCCGAAAATTTTGTGTTCTTCAAAAATTTTCAAAATTTTCCAAAATTTTCAAAAATTTCAAAATTTAAAAATTTTCAGAAAATTTTCCAAAATTTTTCATTCAAAAATTTCAAAATTTCCCAAAAATTTTCACTTTTTCAAAATTTTCCAAAATTTTCCAAAAATTCAAAATTTTCAAAACATTTCCAAAATTTTCAGAAAATTTTCCAAACATTTTCTAAAATTGTTCACATTTTCAAAAAATGGTTACGTAGTTCCTCCACCATGGAGCTCTCCAGCAGCCACATTTCAAAATTGCCGACCTAGGCGATGGTAAAGCCTACCTCCAGAAGGACCTCAAAAATAACTCTGGAAGCCGTAGCCACCGAGACACACCGGCAGATGCAGCAGTACTTCACAGATGGCTCGGTGGATCCAAACATCATACATCCGGAGCGGCCTTCTACACCCAAGGTCAGACCCTCTGAAAATTTTTCGGAAAATTTTCGAAATTTTCAAAATTTTCAAAAAATTTTCAGAAATTTTTTCCGAAAATTTTTCTAAAATTCAAAATTTTTTCAAAATTATCCGAAAATTTTTAAATTTTTAAAATGTTCTAAAATTTCTAAAAGATTTTCAAAATATTCAAAAATTTTTCAAAAAATTCAAAATATTTCCCAAAATTTTCAGAAAATTTTCCAAGAATTTTCAAATGGTTCTCAAAATTTTTCAAAAAATGGTTCATAGTTCCTCACCATGGAGCTCTACACCAGCCACATTCAAAATTACCGACTGGGCGATAGTAGCTACCTCCAGAAGGACCTCCAAAAATAACTCGAAGCCATAGCCACCAGGAACACCGGCAGATGCGGCATGATGATACTTCACAGCTCGGTGGATGGCTAATCATACATCCGGGCGGCCTTCACCAAGGTCAGACCCTCTGAAATTTTTTGGAAAATTTTCGAAAATTTTCAAAATTTTCAAAAGTTTTTCAAAATTTTCCGGGTTCTACAAAAATTTTCAAAATTTTTCAAAATTGTTGAAATTTTTCAGAATTTTCAAAATTTTCAAAATTTGTTATTCCAAAGGTAAAAAAATTCAAATATTTCCAAAAATTTTAGAAAAATTTTCCAAAAGATTTTCCAAAATTTTCAAATTTTTCAAAAAATGGTTACATAGTTCCTCCACCATGGAGCTCTACACCAGCCACATTCAAAGTACGACAGGCGATAGTAAAACCCTCCAGAAGGACCTCAAAAAAAAATAACTGGAAGCCATAGCCACCGAGACTTGCCAGCAGATGCAGCATGATACTTCTGGATGGCTCGTGGATCCAAAACATCTCGCATCCGGAGCGGCCTTCTACCGCCCCAGGTCAGACCCTCTGAAAATTTTTTGGAAAATTTTCGAAAATTTTCAAAATTTTCAAAAATTTTCAAAATTTTTCAAAATTTCAAAAATTTTCAAAAATTTTCAAAAATATTCAAAAAATTTTCAAAAAATTTTCAGAAATTTTTCAAAAATTTTCCGAAAAATTTTCAAAATTTTTCAAAAATATTTCAAAATATTTCCTAAAATTTTTGAAAATTTCCAAAATATTCAAAAATTTTAAAAAATTCAAAAATATTTCCCAAATTTTCGAAAATTTTCAAGTTTCTAAATTGTTCACATTTTCAAAAAATGGTTTGCGTAGTTCCTCACCATGAGCTCTCCACCAGCCACATTCAAAGTACCGACCTGGGCGATAGTAAAGCCACCTCCAGGACCTCAAAAAATAACTCTGAGCCATAGCCACCGAGACACCGGCAGATGCAGCATGATACTTCACAGATCGCTCGGTGGATCCATCTCTTCCATCCGGGCGGCCTTCTACACCAAAGGTCAGACCCTCTGTTTTTGGAAAAATTTCTGAAATTTTCTAAAGTGCCAAATTTTCAAATATTTTCAAAAAATTTTCAAATTTTTAAAAAAATTTCTAAAATTTAAATTTTTCAAAAAATTTTCCAAATTTTCAATTTTTCAAAAATTCAAAATTCCAAAATTTTCGAAAAATTTTTCAAAATTTTCAAAATTTTCAAATTTTTGAAATTTTCAAAATTTCCAAAATTTTCAAAAAAATTTTCAAAACATTTTCCCAAATTTTCAGAAATTTTTCAAAATTTTCTAAAATTTTTCAAATTTTCAAAAATAGTTTACAATAGTTCCTCCAGCAGAGCTCTCACCAGCCATTCAAATTACCGACCTAGGCGATAGTAAGCCACCTCCAAGGACCTCAAAAAAAATAACTGGAAGCCATAGCCACCGAGACACCGGCAGATGCAGCATGATACTTCACAGATTTGGCTCCTAGGTGGTTAACATCATACATCCGGGCAGCCTTCTACACCCAAGGTCAGACCCTCGAAAATTTTGGGAAAATTTTCGAAAATTCAAAATTTTCAAAAATTTTCAAATTTTCAAAATTTTTCTAAAATTTTCAAAATTTTCAAATTTTCAAAATTTTTCAAATTATCGAAAAAATTTTCAGAAATTTTCTAAATTTTCAAATTTTCAGAAAAATTTTCAAAAATATTCAAAATTTTTTAAAAAATTAAAATATTTCCCAAATTTTCTGAAAATTTTTCAAAGTCTTCTAAAATTGTTCAGATTTTCAAAATGGTTACGTAGTTCCTCACCATGGAGCTCTCCACCAGCCACATTCAAAATTACCGACCTGGGCGATAGTAAGCCCTCTGAGACCTCCAGAAAATAACTCTGGAAATACCAGACACCGGCAGGTGCAGCATGATACTTCACAGATGGCTCGGTGGATCCAAAACATCCGCCATCCGGAGCGGCCTTCACAGCGTCAGACCCTCTGAATTTTTGAAAATCAAATTGCAAAATTTTCAGATTTTCAAAAATTTTAAATATTTTCAAAAATTTCAATTTTTCAGGTACTGGGTTTTCAAGAAATTTTCAAAATGTACCAAAATTTTTCTAATTTTTTCAAATTTCAAAAATTTCCCAAAATTTTCAGCAAAATTTTCCAATTTTTCAAAAAATTTCAAATTTTCCAAAATTTTCAAAAATTTTTAGTGCAAAATTTTCAAAATTTTCAGAAAATTTCCAAAATTTTCAGCTTTACTCTAATTATTTAAAAGAATTTTCCTTAAAATTTTTCTAAAATTGTTACATTTTCAAAATTAGTGGATTCCTCCTGTGGAGCTCTCCAGCCACATTCAAAATTACCGACCTGGGCGATGTAAGCCTACCTCCGGACTCAAAAAAATAACAAGCCATAGCCACAGAGACACCGGCAGATGCAGCATGATACTTCACAGATGGCTCGGTGGATCAAACATCATTACATCGGGCCTTCTACACCGGTCAGACCCTCTGAAAATTTTTGGAAAATTTTCGAAAATTTTCAAAATTTTTAAAAAATTTTCAAAATTTTCAAAATTTTCGAAAATTTTTTCAGAAATTTTCAAAAATTTTCCAAAATTTTCAGAAAATTTTCAAAAATATTCAAAAATTTTCAAAAATTCAAAATATTTCCAAAATTTTCAGAAAATTTTCAAAAAATTCAAAATTATCAAAATTTTCCAAAAATTTACTTTCCAAAATTTTCAAAAATGGTTACATAGTTCCTCCACCATGGAGCTCTACACCAGCCACATTCAAAATTACCAACCTAGGCGATAGAAAAGCCTACCTCCAGGAGGACCTCAAAAAATATCACTGGAAGCCATAGCCACCGAGACACCGGCAGATGCAGCATGATACTTCACAGATGGCTCGGTGGATCCAAACATCATACATCGGGCGGCCTTCTACACCCAAGGTCAGACCCTCTGAAAATTTTTGGAAAATTTTTCAAAAATTTTCCTCAAAAATTTTCCGAAAATTTTTTCCAGAAATTTTTCCAAAAATTTTCTCAAAATTTTTCAGAAAATTTTCAAAAATATTCCAAAAATTTTTCAAAAAATTCAAAATATTTCCCAAAATTTTCAGAAAATTTTTCAAAAATTTTCAAAAATTTTCAAATTTTCAAAAAATGGTTATAGTTCCTCCACCATGGAGCTCTACACCAGCCACATTCAAAATTACCGACCTAGGCGATAGTAAAGCCTACCTCCAGAAGAGGACCTCAAAAAAATAACTGAAGCCATAGCCACCGAGACACCGGCAGATGCAGCATGATACTTCACAGATGGCTCGGTGGATCCAAACATCATACATCGGGCGGCCTTCTACACCCAAGGTCAGACCCTCTGAAAATTTTTGGAAAATTTTCGAAAATTTTCTCAAAATTTTCAAAAAATTTTCAAAATTTTCAAAATTTTTCTAAAATTTTCAAAAATTTTAATTATCGAAAATTTTTCAGAAATTTTCAAAAATTTTCAAAATTTTCAGAAAATTTTCAAAAATATTCCAAAATTTTTTTCAAAAAATTCAAAATATTTCCCAAAATTTTCCAAAAATTTTCCAAAAATTTTCCAAAATTTTCAAAAATTTTTCAAAAAATGGTTACATAGTTCCTCCACCATGGAGCTCTACACCAGCCACATTCAAAATTACCGACCTAGGCGATAGTAAACCTACC
>NW_024753523.1:0-3918 GCF_018991925.1 Homarus americanus | reverse complement strand
TGTCTTCTACTGTTAGTGTTGACTGTTAGTGTGTTTCCTACTGTTAGTGTTGACTGTTAGTTTGTCTCCTTCTGTTAGTGTTGACTGTTAGTGTGTCTCCTTCTGTTAGTGTTGACTGTTAGTGTGTTTCCTACTGTTAGTGTTGACTGTTAGTGTGTCTCCTTCTGTTAGTGTTGACTGTTAGTGTGTCTCCTTCTGTTAGTGTTGACTGTTAGTGTGTCTTCTACTGTTAGTGTTGACTATTAGTGTGTCTCCTACTGTTAGTGTTGACTGTTAGTTTGTCTCCTTCTGTTAGTGGTGACTGTTAGTGTGTCTTCTACTGTTAGTGTTGATAATGGTTTGTCTCTCCTACGTGGTGTTGACTATTAGTTTGTCTCCTACTGTTAGTGTTGTTTTGTTAGTTTGTCTCCTACTGTTAGCAGGTGTTGACTGTTGGTTTGTCTCCTACTGTGAGTGTTGACTATTAGTTTATCTCCTTCTGTTAGTGACTATTAGTTTTGTCTCCTACTGTTAGTGTTGACTGTTAGTTTGTCTCCTGCTGTTAGTGTTGACTGTTGGTTGTCTCCTACTGTTAGTGTTGACTGTTAGTGTGTCTCCTACTGTTAGTGTTGACTATTAGTTTGTCTCCTACTGTTAGTGTTGACTATTAGTTTGTCTCCTACTGTTAGTGTTGACTGTTAATGTGTTTCCTACTGTTAGTGTTGACTATTAGTTTGTCTCCTGCTGTTAGTGTTGACTGTTAGTTTGTCTCCTACTGTTAGTGTTGACTATTAGTGTGTTTCCTACTGTTAGTGTTGACTGTTAATGTGTTTCCTACTGTTAGTGTTGACTATTAGTTTGTCTTCTACTGTTAGTGTTGACTATTAGTGTGTTTCCTACTGTTAGTGTTGACTGTTAATGTGTTTCCTACTGTTAGTGTTGACTATTAGTTTGTCTCCTACTGTTAGTGTTGACTATTAGTTTGTCTCCTACTGTTAGTGTTGACTATTAGTTTGTTTCCTACTGTTAGTGTTGACTGTTAGTGTGTCTCCTACTGTTAGTGTTGACTATTAGTTTGTCTCCTACTGTTAGTGTTGACTATTAGTGTGTCTCCTACTGTTAGTGTTGACTATTAGTTTGTCTCCTACTGTTAGTGTTGACTATTAGTTTGTCTCCTACTGTTAGTGTTGACTGTTAGTGTGTCTCCTACTGTTAGTGTTGACTGTTAGTGTGTCTCCTGCTGTTAGTGTTGACTGTTAGTGTGTCTCCTGCTGTTAGTGTTGACTTTTAGTGTGTCTCCTGCTGTTAGTGTTGACTGTTAGTGTGTCTCCTACTGTTAGTGTTGACTGTTAGTGTGTCTCCTGCTGTTAGTGTTGACTGTTAGTGTGTCTCCTACTGTTAGTGTTGACTGTTAGTGTGTCTCCTTCTGTTAGTGGTGACTGTTAGTGTGTCTTCTACTGTTAGTGTTGACTGTTAGTGTGTCTCCTTCTGTTAGTGGTGACTGTTAGTTTGTCTCCTACTGTTAGTGTTGACTGTTAGTGTGTCTCCTTCTGTTAGTGTTGACTGTTAGTGTGTTTCCTACTGTTAGTGTTGACTGTTAGTTTGTCTCCTTCTGTTAGTGTTGACTGTTAGTGTGTCTCCTTTCTGTTAGTGTTGACTATTGGTTTGTCTCCTTCTTATTGGTGTTGACTGTTAGTGTGTCTCCTACTGTTAGTGTTGACTATTAGTTTGTCTCCTTCTGTTAGTGTTGACTGTTGGTTTGTACTCCTACTGTTAGTGGTGACTATTTAGTGTGTTTCCTACTGTTAGTGTTGTTGACTATTAAATTTTGTCTCCTACTGTTAGTGTTGACTGGTTTTGTGTGTTTCGTGTATTGATGTTGACTGTTAGTGTTTCCTGCTGTTAGTGTTGACTGTTAGTTTATCTCCTACTGTTGAATGTTGACTGTTTTGTGTGTTTCGTGCTGTTGAAGTGTTGACTGTTAGTGTTTCCTGCTGTTAGTGTTGACTATTAGTTTGTCTCCTACTGTTAGTGTTGACTGTTAGTGTGTCTCCTGCTGTTAGTGTTGACTATTAGTGTGTCTCCTACTGTTAGTGTTGACTGTTAGTGTGTTTCCTACTGTTAGTGTTGACTGTTAGTGTGTTTCCTGCTGTTATTGTTGACTGTTAGTGTGTCTCCTACTGTTAGTGTTGACTGTTAGTGTGTCTCCTACTGTTAGTGTTGACTGTTAGTGTGTCTCCTACTGTTAGTGTTGACTGTTAGTGTGTTTCCTACTGTTAGTGTTGACTGTTAGTGTTCCTACTGTTAGTGCTGACTATTAGTGTGTCTCCTGCTGTTAGTGTTGACTGTTAGTGTGTTCCTACTGTTAGTGTTGACTGTTAGTGTGTCTCCTACTGTTAGTGTTGACTGGGTTAGTGTGTCTCCTTGCTATTAGTGTTGATTGTTAGTGTGTCTCTGTTGTTAGTGTTGACTGTTAGTGTGTCTCCTTCTGTTAGTGTTGACTGTTAGTGTGTCTCCTGCTGTTAGTGTTGACTATTAGTGTGTCTCCTGCTGTTAGTGTTGACTGTTAGTGTGTCTCCTGCTGTTAGTGTTGACTGTTAGTGTGTCTCCTGCTGTTAGTGTTGACTATTAGTGTGTCTCCTACTGTAAGTGTTGACTATTAGTGTGTCTCCTACTGTAAGTGTTGACTGTTAGTGTGTCTTCTACTGTTAGTGTTGACTGTTAGTGTGTCTTCTACTGTAAGTGTTGACTATTAGCGTGTCTCCTGCTGTTAGTGTTAACTGTTAGTGTGTCTCCTACTGTAAGTGTTGACTGTTAGTGTGTCTCCTTCTGTTAGTGTTGAGTGTTGGTGTGTCTTCTACTGTTAGTGTTGACTGTTAGTGTGTCTCCTGCTGTTAGTGTTGACTGTTAGTGTGTCTCCTGCTGTTAGTTTTGACTGTTAGTGTGTCTCCTACTGTTAGTGTTGACTGTTAGTGTGTCTCCTGCTGTTATTGTTGATCGTTAGTGTCTCCTGCTGTTAGTGTTGACTGTTAGTGTGTCTCCCTGCTGTTAGTGTTGAATGTTAGTGTCCTATGCTGTTAGTGTTGACTGTTAGTGTGTCTCCTGCTGTTAGTGTTGACTGTTAGTGTGTCTCTTGCTGTTAGTGTTGACTGTTAGTGTGTCTCCTGCTGTTAGTGTTGACTGTTAGTGTGTCTCTTGCTGTTAGTGTTGACTGTCAGTGTGTCTCCTGCTGTTAGCGTTGACTGTTAGTGTGTCTCCTGCTCTTAGCGTTGACTGTTAGTGTGTCTCCTGCTGTTAGTGTTGTCTGTTAGTGTGTCTCCTGCTCTTAGCGTTGACTGTTAGTGTGTCTCCTACTGTTAGTGTTGACTGTTAGTGTGCCTCCTGCTGTTAGTGTTGACTGTTAGTGTGCCTCCTGCAGTTAGTGTTGACTGTTAGTGTGTCTCCTGTTGTAGTGACTGTTAGTGTGTCTCCTGTTGTAGTGACTGTTAGTGTGTCTCCTGCTGTTAGTGTTGAGTGTTAGTGTGTCTCCTGCTGTAAGTGTTGAGTGTTAGTGTGTCTCCTGCTGTTAGTGTTGACTGTTAGTGTGTCTCCTGCTGTTAGTGTTGAGTGTTAGTGTGTCTCCTGCTGTTAGTGTTGTCTGTTAGTGTGTCTCCTGCTGTTAGTGTTGACTGTTAGTGTGTCTCCTGCTGTTAGTGTTGACTGTTAGTGTGTCTCCTGCTGTTAGTGTTGAATGTTAGTGTGTCTCATGCGGTTAGTGTTGACTGTTAGTGTTGACTGTTAGTGTGTCTCCTGTTATTAGTGTTGACTGTTAGTGTGTCTCCTGCTGTTAGTGTTGACTGTCAGTGTGTTTCCTGTTGTTAGTGTTGACTGTTAGTGTGTCTCTTGCTGTTAGTGTTGACTGTCAGTGTGTCTCCTGCTGTTAGCGTTGACTGTTAGTGT
>NW_024753522.1:0-16246 GCF_018991925.1 Homarus americanus | reverse complement strand
AGGGACTTTGTTATTTCCAATAGGGATTTTGTTATACTCGATGAGGGGCTTTGTTATTCTTGATGAGGGGACTTTGTTATACTCGATCAGGGGCCTTTGTTGTACTCGATGAGGGGCCTTTATTGTAGTCGATCAGGGGCCTTTGTTGTACTCGATCACGGGACTTTGTTATACTCGATCAGGGGCCTTTATTACACTCGATCAGGAAACTTTGTTATACTCGATTAGGGGCCTTTGTTATACTCGATCAGGGATCTTTGTTATACTCGTTCAGGGGGCTTTGTTATACTCGGTCATGTGACTTTGTTATACTCGATGAGGGGGCTGTGTTATACTCTATGAGGGGACTTTGCTATACCCGATCAGGGAAGTTTGTTATACTCGATAAGGGGCATTTGTTATACTCGATGAGGGGACTTTGTTATACTCGATCAGGGGAATTTGTTATACTCGATCAGGGGACTTTGTTTTACTCGATCAGGGGACTTTGTTATACTCGAACAGGGGACTTTGTTATAGTTGATCAGGGCAGATTAGTGGACTTTGTTATTCTCGATGAGGGACTTTAAAATACTCGATCAGGGGACATTGCTATACTCGGTGAGGGGACTTTGGTATACTCGATCAGGGGAATTTGTTATACTCGATCAGGGGACTTTCTTATACTCGATGAGGGGGCTTTGTTATACTCTATCAGGGGACTTTGTTATACTCGTTCAGGGGAATTTGTTTTCTTCGATCAGGGATCTTTGTTATACTCGTTCCGGGGGCTTTGTTATACTCGATCAGGGGACTTTGTTATACGCGATCAGGAGACTTTCTTATTCTCAATCAGAGGACTTTGTTATACTCGATGAGTGGACTTTGTTATACTCGATCAGGGGAATTTGCTATACCCGATCAGGGGACTTTGTTATACTCGATCAGCGGACTTTGTTATACTCTATCAGGGGACTTTGTTATACTCGATCAGGGATCTTTGTTATACTCTTTCAGGGGGCTTTGTTATTCTCGATTAGGGGAATTTGTTATACTCGATCAGGGGACTTTGTTATACTCGATGAGGGGACTTTGTTATACTCGATCAGGGGACTTTGTTATACTCGATCAGGGCCCTTTGTTATACTCGATGAGGGGGCTTTGTTACTACTCGATCAAGTGGCTTTGTTATACTTGATCAGGGGACTTTGTTATACTAGATTAGTGGACTTTGTTATACTCGATAAGGGGACTTTAATATACTCGATGAGGGGGCTTTGTTATACTCGATCAGGGGACTTTGTTATACCCGATCAGGCGACTTTGTTATACTCGATCAGGCGACTTTGTTATACTCGATCAGGGATCTTTGTTCTACTCTATCAGGGGACTTTGTTATACTCGATCAGGGATCTTTGTTGTACTCGTTCAGGGGGCTTTTATACTCGTTCAGGTGACTTTGTTATAGTCGATCAGGGGACTTTGTTATACTCGATCAGGGGGCTTTGTTATACTCGATGAGGGGACTTTGTTATACTCGATGAGGGGACTTTAATATACTCGATGAGGGGAATTTGTTATACTCGATGAGGGGACTTTGTTATACTCGATCAGGGGACTTTGTCTATACTCGATGAGGGGGCTTTGTTATACTCGATAAGGGGCCTTTGTTATACTCGATGAGGGGACTTTGTTATACTCGATCAGGGGAATTTGTTATACTCGATCAGGGGACTTTGTTTTACTCGATCAGGGGACTTTGTTATACTCGATCAGGGGACTTTGTTATAGTTGATCAGGGCAGATTAGTGGACTTTGTTATACTCGATGAGGGACTTTAAAATACTCGATCAGGGGACATTGCTATACTCGATGAGGGGACTTTGTTATACTCGATCAGGGCAATTTGTTATACTCGATCAGGGGCCTTTGTTATACTCGATAAGGGGCCTTTGTTATACTCGATCACTGGACTTTGTTATACTCGATGAGGGGGCTTTGTTATACTCGATCAGGGGACTTTGTTATACACAATCAGGGGACTGTGTTATACTCGATCAGGGGCCTGTGTTATACTCGATGAGGGGGCTTTGTTATACTATATTAGGGGACTTTGTTATACTCGATCAGGGGCCTTTGTTATACTCGATCGGAGGACTTTGTTATACTCAATCTGGGGACTTTGTTATACTCGATCAGGGCCTTTGTTATATTCGATCTGGACTTTGATATACTCGATCAGGGGACTTTGTTATACTCGATCAGGGGCCTTTGTTATATTCGATGAGGAGCCTTTGTTATGCTCGATCAGGCGACTTTGTTATACTCGATCAGGGGTCATTGTTGTACTCGATCAGTGGGCTTTGTTGTACTCGATCAGGGGCCATTGTTATACTCGATAAGGGGCCATTGTTATACTCGATCAGGGGACTTTGTTATACTCGATAAGGGGACTTTGTTATACTCGATGAGGGGCTTTGTTTTACTTGTCAGGGGACTTTGTTATACTCGATCAGGGGACTTTGTTATGCTCGACCAAGGGTCTTTGTTATACTGGATCAGTGGACTTTGTTATACTCTATCAGGGGACTTTGTTATACTCGATGAGGGGCCTTTGTTTTACTCTATCAGGGGACTTTGTTATACTGGATCTGGGGACTTTGTTATACTCGATCAGTTTTCTTTGTTATTCTTGATCAGGGGACTTTGTTATACTCGACCAGGGGCCTTTGTTGTACTCGATAAGGGGCAGTTGTTATACTCGATTAGGGGACTTTGTTATACTCGATGAGGGGACTTTGTTATACTCGATCAGGGGGCTTTGTTATACTTGATCAGGGGACTTTGTTATACTAGATGAGTGGACTTTGTTATACTCGATCAGGGGACTTTAATATACTCGATGAGGGGACTTTGTTATACTCGATCAGGGGACTTTGCTATACTCGATCACGGGGCTTTGTTATACTCGATAAGGGTCCTTTGTTATACTCGATGAGGGGAATTTGTTATTCTCGATTAGGAGAATTTGTTATACTTGATCAGGGGACTTTGTTATACTCGATCAGGGGACTTTGCTATACTCGATCAGGGGGCTTTGTTATACTCGATAAGGGGCTTTTGTTATACTCGATGGGGACTTTATTGGAATTAGAAATTTGTTATACTTGATCGGGGGACTTTTTATACTCGATCAGGGGACTTTTGCTATACTCGATCAGGGCTGGTATACTCGATAAAGGTGCCTTTGTTATACTCGATGAGGGACTTTATTTATACTCGATTAAGGGTCTTTGTTATACTCGTTCAGGGGCTTTCATGCTCAGTAGGTAGTTTGTTATACTCGATGAGGGGCTTTGTTATACTCTATCAGGGACTTTGTTATACTCGATTGAGGATCTTTCTGTTATACTACGTTCAGGGGGCTTTGTTATACTCGGTCAGGTGACTTTGTTATAGTCGATGAGGCGGCTTTGTTATACTCTATCAGTGGACTTTGTTATACTCGATAAGGGGACTTTAATATACTCGATCAGGGGATTTTGTTATACTCGTTCAGGGGACTTTGTTATACTCGTTCAGGGGACTTTGTTATACTCGATCAGGGATCTTTGTTATACTCGTTCAGGGGGGCTTTGTTATACTCGGTCAGGTGACTTTGTTATACACGATGAGGGGGCTTTGTTATACTCTATCAGGGGACTTTGTTATAATCGATCAGGGATCTTTGTTATACTCGTTCAGGGGGCTTTGTTGTACTCGATCAGGGGACTTCCTTACACTCGATCAGGGGAATTTGTTATTTTCGATCAAGGGGCTTTGTTATACTAGATTAGGGGACTTTGTTATACTCGATCAGGGGACTTTGTTATGCCCGATCAGTGGACTTTGTTTTACTCGATCAAGGGGCTTTGTTATACTCGATTATGGGACTTTGTTATACTCGATCAGGGGACTTTGTTATACCCGATCAGTGGACTTTGTTTACTCGATCCAGGGGACTTTGTTATACTCGTCAGGACTTTGTTATATACTCGATCAGGGGACTTTGTTATACTCCGTTCAGGGACTTTGTTATACTTGATCAGGGGCTTTTGTTATACTCGATGAGGCGGCTTTGTTATACTCGATCAGGGACTTTGTTATACCCAGTCAGGAGTTTGTTATAGTCGATCAGGAGACTTTCTTACTCAATCAGAGTTTGTTATACTCATTGAGTGGACTTTGTTATACTCGATCAGGGGACTTTCTTACACTCGATCAGAAATTTATTTATACTTGATAAGGGGATAAGGGGAGTTTGTTATACTCGATGAGTGGACTTTGTTATACTCGATCAGGGGACTTTCTTACACTCGATCAGGGGAATTTGTTATACTTGATAAGGGGATAAGGGGCCTTTGTTATACTCGATCAGGGATCTTTGCTATACTCTTTCAGGGGCTTTGTTATACTCGGTCAGGTAACTTTGTTATCCTCGATGAGGGGGCTTTCTTATACTCTATCAGGGGACTTTGTTATACTCGATCAGGGGACTTTCTTACACTCGATCAGGGGAAATTGTTATACTCGATCAGGTGACTTTGTTATACTCGATCAGGGGACTTTGTTATACTCGATTAGGGGCTTTGTTATACTTGATCAGGGGCCTTTGTTGTACTCGATGTGGGACCTTTGTTATACTCGATAAGGGACTTTTGTTATACTTGATAAGGGACTTTTGTTATACTCGATCAGGGGACTTTGTTATATTCGATCAGGGGAATTTGTTATACTCGATCAGGGGACTTTGTTATACTCGATTAGGGAACTTTGTTATACTCGATCAGGGGACTTTGTTATACTCGATCAGGGGACTTTGTTATACTCGATCAGGGGACTTTGCTATACTTGATGAGGGGCCTTTGTTATACTCGATCAGGGGACTTTGTTATACTCGATCAGGGAACTATGTTATACTCGAACAGTGGACTTTGTTATACTCGATCAGGGGACTTTAATATACTCGATTAGGGGACTTTGCTATACTCGATGAGGGGCCTTTGTTATACTCGATCAGGGGCCTTTGTTATACTCGATATGGGGACTTTGTTATACTCAATCTGGGGACTTTGTTATACTCGATCAGTGGCCTTTGTTATACTCGAGCGGGGACTTTGTTATACTCGATCAGGGGACTTTGTTAACTCGATCAGGGGCCTTTCTTATATTCGATGAGGAGCCTTTGATATACTCGATCAGGGGACTTTGTTATACTCGATCAAGGGTCTTTGTTGTACTCGATCAGGGGGCTTTGTTGTACTCGATCAGGGGCCTTTGTTATACTCGATAAGGGGCCATTGTTATACTCGATCAGGGGCCTTTGTTGTACTCGATAAGGGGCCTTTGTTATACTCGATCAGGGGACTTTGTTATACTCGATCAGGGAACTTTGTTATACTCGATTAGGGGACTTTGTTATTCTCGATTAGGGGACTTTGTTATACTTGATTAGGGCCCTTTGTTATTCTCGATCAGGGGGCTTTGTTATACTCGATGAGTGGGCTTTGTTATACTTGATCAGGGGACTTTTTTATACTAGATCAGTGAACTTTGCCTAACTCGATCAGGGAACTTTGTTGTCTCTATCAGGGGACTTTGTTATACTCGATCGCAGGGAATTTTGTTATACTCGTTCAGGGAGCTTTGTTATACTCATTCAGGTGACTTTGTTTTACTCGATCAGGGGGACTTTGTTATACTCGATCCAGAACTTATTCTTATACTCGATAGGGGACTTTTTTATCCTCGATCGAAGTGATTTGTTATACTCGATCAGGGACTTTATATACTCGATCGGGGACTTTCCTATATACTCGATCATGGGGGCTTTGTTATACTCGATAAGGGGCGCTGTTGCTTACTCGATGAAGGACAATGTTATTCTCGGTTGAAATTTGTTATTCTTGATGAGGGAACTTTGTTACACTCGATCAGGGGCCTGTGTTGTACTCGATGAGGGGCCTTTGTTGTACTCGATCAGGGGCCTTTGTTGTACACGATCACGGGACTTTGTTATACTCGATGAGGGGCCTTTATTACACTCGATCAGGGAACTTTGTTATACTTGATAAGGGGATAAGGGGCCTTTGTTGTACTCGATGATGGGACTTTGTTATACTCGATGAGGGGCCTTTATTACACTCGATCAGGGAACTTTGTTATACTTGATAAGGAGATAAGGGGCCTTTGTTATACTCGATCAGGGATCTTTGCTATACTCGTTCAGGGGGCTTTGTTATACTCGGTCAGGTGACTATGGAATACTCGATGAGGGGGCTTTGTTATACTCTATCAGGAGACTTTGCTATACTCGATCAGGGAAGTTTGTTATACTCTATCAGGGGAATTTGTTATACTCGATCAGGGATCTTTGTTATACTCGTTGTGGGGGCTTTGTTATACTCGGTCAGGTGACTTTGTTATACTCGATGAGGGGGCTTTGTTATACTCTATCAGGGGACTTGGTTATACTCGATCAGGATCTTTGTTATACTCGTTCAGGGGACTTTCATACACTCGATCAGGGGACTTTCTTACACTCGATCAGGGGAATTTGTTATTTTCGATCAGGGAGCTTTGTTATACTCGATTAGGGGACTTTGTTATACTCGATCAGGGGACTTTGTTATACCCGATCAGTGGACTTTGTTTTATTCGATCAAGGGACTTTGTTAAACTCGATCAGGGGACTTTGTTATACTCGATGAGGGGGCTTTATTATACTTGATCAGGGGACTTTGTTATACTCGATCACGGGCCTTTGTTGTACTCGATGAGGGGCCTTTGTTATACTCGATAAGGGGCCTTTGTTATACTCGATGAGGGGACTTTGTTATACTCGATCAGGGGAATTTGTTATACTCGATCAAGGGACTTTGTTATACTCGATGAGGGGACTTTGTTATACTCGATCAGGGGGCTTTGTTGCACTCGATCAGGGGCCTTTTTTATACTCGATAAGGGCCATTGTTATACTCGATAAAGGTCATTGTTATACTCGATAAGGGACTTTGTTATACTCGATGAGGGTGCTTTGTTATACTCGATCAGGGGACTTTGTTATGCTCGATCAAGGGGCTTTGTTATACTCGATGAGGGGCCTTTGTTTAACTCTATTAGGGGACTTTGTTATATTCGAATAGGGGACTTTGTTATACTTGACCAGGGGACTTTGTTATACTCGATCAGGGGACTTTGATATGCTCGATCAAGGGGCTTTGTTATACTCGATGAGGGACTTTGTTATACTCGTCAGGGGACTTTGCTATACTCGATTAGGGGAATTTGTTATACTCGATAAGGGCCTTTATTGTTATATACTCGATGAGGGCCTTTGTTATATCGATAAGGGGCCTTTGTTATACTCCTTGAGGGACTTTGTTATTCTCGATTAGGAGAATTTATACTTGATCAAGGACTTTTGTTATTCTCGATAAGGGGCCTTTGTTATACTCGATGAGGGGACTTTGTTATACTCGATCAGGACTTTGCTATACTCGATTAGGGGAATTTGTTATACTCGATAAGGGGCCTTTATTATACTCGATGAGCCCTTTGTTATGCCTCGATAAGGGACTTTTGTTATACTCGATGAGGGACTGTTATTCTCGATTAGAAATTTGTTATACTTGATCAAGGGACTTTGTTATACTCGATCAGGGGACTTTGCTATACTCGATCAGGGGGCTTTGTTTTACTCGATAAGGGGCCTTTGTTATACTCGATGAGGGGACTTTGTTATACTCGATCAGGGGACTTTGCTATACTCGATTAGGGGGCTTTGTTATACTCCATAAGGGGCCTTTGTTATATTCGATGAGGGGACTTTGTTATTCTCGATTAGGGGAATTTGTCATACTTGATGAGGGGACTTTGTTATACTCGATCAGGGGATTTTGTTATACTCGATGAGGGGCCTTTGTTGTTCTCGATCAGGGGCCTTTTTTGTACTCGATCACGGGACTTTGTTATGCTCGATCAGGGGCCTTTGTTATACTCTATCAGGGGACTTTGTTATACTCGATTAGGGATCTTTGTTATACTCGTTCAGGGGGCTTTGTTATACTCGGTCAGGTGACTTTGTTATACTCGATGAGGGGTCTTTGTTATACTCTATCAGGGGACTTTGTTGTACTCGATAAGGGGACTTTAATATACTCGATCAGGGGACTTTGTTATACTCGTTCAGGGGACTTTGTTATACTCGTTCAGGTGACTTTGTTATACTCGATCAGGGATCTTTGTTATACTCGATCAGGGGACTTTGTTATAATCGTTCAGGGGACTTTGTTATACTCGGTCAGGTGACTTTGTTATACACGATGAGTGGGCTTTGTTATACTCTATCAGGGGACTTTGTTATACTCGATCAGGGATCTTTGTTATACTCGTTCAGGGGGATTTGTTATACTCGATCGGGGGACTTCCTTACACTCGATCAGGGGACTTTCTTACAGTCGATCAGGGGAATTTGTTATTTTCGATCAAGGGGCTTTGTTATACTCGATTAGGGGACTTTGTTATACTTGATCAGGGGACTTTGTTATACCCGATCAGTGGACTTTGTTTTACTCGATCAGGGGACTTTGTTATACTCGATCAGGGGACTTTGTTATACTCGATCAGGGGAATTTGTTATACCCGATCAGGGGACTTTGTTATACTTGATCAGGGGCTTTTGTTATACTCGATGAGGCGGCTTTGTTATACTTGATGAGGGGACTTTGTTATACTTGATCAGGGGTCTTTGTTATACTCGATCAGTGGACTTTGTTATACTCGATAAGGGGACTTTAATATACTCGATCAGGGGAATTTGTTATACTGTATCAGGGGGCTTTGTTATACTCTATCAGGGGACTTTGTTATACGCGATCAGGAGACTTTCTTATTCTCAATCAGGGGAGTTTGTTATACTCGATGAGTGGACTTTGTTATACTCGATCAGGGGACTTTCTTACACTCGATCAGGGGAATTTGTTATACTTGATAAGGGGATAAGGGGCCTTTGATATACTCGATCAGGGATCTTTGCTATACCCTTTCAGGGGCTTTGTTATACTCGGTCAGGTAACTTTGTTATCCTCGATGAGGGGGCGTTGTTATACTCGATTTGTGGACTTTGTTATACTCGATCAGTGGACTTTGTTATACTCGATCTGGCGACTTTGTTATACTCGATCAGGTCACTTTGTTATACTCGATGAGTGGACTTTATTATACTCGATTAGGGGGCTTTGTTATGCTTGATCAGGGGCGTTTGTTGTACTCGATGTGGGACCTTTGTTATACTAGATAAGGGACTTTTGTTATACTTGATAAGGGACTTTTGTTATACTCGATCAGGGGACTTTGTTATACTCGATCAGGGGAATTTGTTATACTCGATCAGGGGACTTTGTTTATACTCGATTAAAGGGAACTTTGTTTATACTCGATCAAGGGGACTTTGTTATACTCGATCAGGGACTTTGTTATACTCGATCAGGGGACTTTGTTATACTCGATCAGGGGCCTTTGTTATACTCGATCCGGGGACTTTGTTATACTCGATCAGGGAACTTTGTTATACTCGATCAGTGGACTTTGTTATATACTCGATCAGGGGACTTTAATATATGATCAGGGGACTTTGCTATACTCGATGAGGGGCCTTTGTTATACTCGATTAGGGGCCTTTGTTATATTCGATCAGGGGACTTTGTTATACTCAATCTGGGGACTTTGTTATACTCGATCAGTCGCCTTTGTTATACTCGATCGGGGACTTTGTTATACTTGATCAGGGGACTTTGTTAACTCGATCAGGGGCTTTTGTTATATTCGATGAGGAGCCTTTGTTATACTCGATCAGGGGACTTTGTTATACTCGATGAGGGGTCTTTGTTGTACTCGATCAGGGGGCTTTGTTGTACTCGATCAGGGGCCTTTGTTATACTCGATAAGGGGCCATTGTTATACTCGATCAGGGGCCTTTGTTGTACTCGATAAGGGGCCATTGTTATACTTGATCAGGGGACTTTGTTATACTCGATAAGGGGCCTTTGTTATACTCGATTAGGGGACTTTGTTATTCTCGATTAGGGGACTTTGTTATACTTGATTAGGGCCCTTTGTTATTCTCGATCAGGGGGCTTTGTTATACTCGATGAGTGGGCTTTGTTATACTTGATCAGGGGACTTTTTTATACTAGATCAGTGAACTTTGCCTAACTCGATCAGGGAACTTTGTTATACTCTATCAGGGGACTTTGTCATACTCGATCAGGGAATTTTGTTATATTCGTTCAAGGGGCTTTGTTATACTCGTTCAGGTGACTTTGTTTTACTCGATCAGGGGACTTTGTTATACTCGATCAGGAGACATTCTTATACTCGATGAGGGGACTTTTTATCCTCGATCAGTGGAATTTGTTATACTCGATCAGGGGACTTGAATATACTCGATCAGGGGACTTTCCTATACTCGATCATGGGGCTTTGTTATACTCGATAAGGGGCCTTTGTTATACTCGATGAGAGGACTATGTTATTCTCGATTTGGGGTATTTGTTATACTTGATCAGGGGACTTTGTTATACTCGATGAGGGGATTTTGTTACACTCGATGAGGGGCTTTGTTATTCTTGATGAGGGGACTTTGTTACACTCGATCAGGGGCCTGTGTTGTACTCGATGAGGGGCCTTTGTTGTACTCGATCAGGGGCCTTTGTTGTACTCGATCACGGGAATTTGTTATACTCGATGAGGGGCCTTTATTACACTCGATCAGAGAACTTTGTTATACTTGATAAGGGGATAAGGGGCCTTTGTTGTACTCGATGATGGGACTTTGTTATACTCGATGAGGGGCCTTTATTACACTCGATCAGGGAACTTTGTTATACTTGATAAGGGGATAAGGGGCCTTTGTTATACTCGATCAGGGATCTTTGCTATACTCGTTCAGGGGGCTTTGTTATACTCGGTCAGGTGACTATGCAATACTCGATGAGGGGGCTTTGTTATACTCTATCAGGGGACTTTGCTATACTCGATCAGGGAAGTTTGTTATACTCTATCAGGGGACTTTGTTATACTCGATCAGGGATCTTTGTTATACTGGTCTTTATTATACTCGATCAGTGGACTTTGTTATACTCGATCAGGGGACTTTAATATACTCGATCATTGGACTTTGCAATACTTGATGAGGGGGCTTTGTTATGGTTGATCAGGGGACTTTGTTATACTCGATCAGGGGACTTTTTTATGCTCGATCAAGGGGCTTTGTTATACTCGATCAGTGGACTTTGTTATACTCGATCAAGGGACTTTGTTATACTCGATCAGGGGACATTGTTATACTCGATTAGGGGACTTTGTTATACTCGATCAGGGGACTTTGTTATACTCGATCAAGTTGCTTTGTTATACTCGATCAGGCGACTTTGTTATACTCGATGAGGGGCTTTGTTTTACTCTATCAGATGACTTTGTTATACTGGATCTGGGGACTTTGTTATACTCGATCAGGGTTCTTTGTTATTCTTGATCAGGGGACTTTGTTATACTCGACCAGGGGCCTTTGTTGTACTCAATCAGGGGTCTTTGTTATACTCGGTCAGGTGACTTTGTTATACTCGATGAGGGGGCTTTGTTATACTCTATCAGGGGACTTTGCTATACTCGATCAGGGAAGTTTGTTATACTCTATCAGGGGACTTTGTTATACTCGATCAGGGATCTTTGTTATACTCGTTCTGGGGGCTTTGTTATACTCGGTCAGGTGACTTTGTTATACTCGATCAGGGGACTTTGTTATACTCGATCAGTAGACTTTGTTATACGCGATTAGGGGCGTTTGTCATACTCGATAAGGGGCCTTTGTTATACTCGATGAGGGGGCTTTGTTATACTTGATCAGGGAACTTTGTTATACTCGATCAGGGGCCTTTGTTATACTCGATGAGGGAGCTTTGTTATACTCGATCGGGGACTTTGTTATACTCGATCAGGAGACTTTCTTATACTCGATGAGGGGACTTTTTATACTCGATGAGTGGACTTTAATATACTCGATCCGGGGACTTTGCTATACTCGATGAGGGGCCTTTGTTATACTCGATGAGGGGACTTTGTTATACTCGATCAGGGGCCTTTGTTATACTCGATCAGGGGACTTTGTTATACTCAATCAGGGGCCTTTGTTATACTCGATAAGGGGCCTTTGTTATACTCGAACAGAGGCCTTTGTTATTCTCGAACAGGGGCCTTTGTTATCCTCTATGAGGGGGCTTTGTTATACTCGATGAGGGGGCTTTGTAAAATCGATCAGGGGTCGGTGTTATACTCGATGAGGGGGCTTTGTTATACTCGATCAGGGGTCTTTGTTATACTCGATCAGGGGCTTTTGTTATACTCGATCAGCGGCCTTTGTCATTCTCGATAAGGGTACCTTGTTATACACGATCAAGTGACTTTGTTTATACTCGATCAGGGGACATTGTTATACTCGATCAGGGGACTTTGTTATACTCGATCAGGGGACTTTGTTATACTCGATCAGGCGACTTTGTTATACTCGATCAGGGGCCTTTGTTATACTCGATGAGGAAACTTTGTTATACTCGATCAGGGGACTTTGTTATACTCGATCAGGGGACTATGTTGTACTCGATCAGGGGGCTTTGTTGTACTCGATGAGGGGCCTTGTTATACTCGATAAGGGGCCATTGTTATACTCGATCAGGGGACTTTGTTATACTCGATAAAGGGACTTTGTTATACTCGATGAGGGGGCTTTGTTATGTTTGATCAGGGGACTTTGTTATACTCGATCAGGAGACTTTGTTATGCTCGATCAAGGGGCTTTGATATACTCGATCAGTGGACTTTGTTTTACTCGATCAGGGGACTATGTTATACTCGGTGAGGGGCCTTTGTTTTACTCAATTAGGGGACTTTCTTATACTCGATGAGGTCACTTTGTTATACTGGATCTGGGGACTTTGCTATACTCGATCAGGGTTCTTTGTTATTCTTGATCAGTGGACTTTGTTATACTCGATCAGGGGACTTTGTTATACTCGATCAGGGGACTTTGTTACACTCGATCAGGGGTATTTGTTTTACTCGATAAGGGAATTTGTTTTGCTCGACCAGGGGCCTTTGTTATACTCGATCAGGGGCCTTTGTTATACTCAAACCGGGGCCTTTGTTATACTCGAACAGGGGCCTTTGTTATACTCGATGAGGGGGCTTTGTTATAGTCGATGAGGGGGGTTTGTTATACTCGATCAGGGGCTTTGTTATACTCGATCAGGGTCTTTGTTATACTCGATCAGTTGACGTTTGTTATACTCGATCAGGGGACTTAATATACTCGATCAGGGGCTTTGCAATACTCGATGAGGGGCCTTTGTTATGTTTGATCAGGGGACTTTGTTATACTCGATCAGGGGACTTTTTTATGCTCGATCAAGGGGCTTTGTTATACTCGATCAGTGGACTTTGTTATATTCGATGAGGGGCCTTTGTTTTACTCTATCAGATGACTTTGTTATACTGGATCTGGGGACTTTGTTATACTCGATCAGGGTTCTTTGTTATTCTTGATCAGGGGACTTTGTTATACTCGACGAAGGGCCTTTGTTGTACTCAATCAGGGGAATTTGTTATTCTTGATCAAGGGGCTTTGTTATACTCGACCAGGGGCCTTTGTTGTACTCAATCTGGGGACTTTGTTATACTCGACCAGGGGCCTTTGTTGTACTCAATCAGGGGTCTTTGTTATACTCGATGAGGGGCCCTTGTTATACTCGATCGGGGGACTTTGTTATACTCGATCAGGGGGCTTTGTAATATTTGATCAGGGGTCTTCGTTATACTCGATCAGTGGACTTTGTTATACTCGATCATGGGACTTTGTTATACTCTATCAGGGCACTTTGTTATACTCGATCAGGTATCTTTGTTATAATCGTTCAGGGGGCTTTGTTATACTCGTTCAGGTGACTTTGTTATACTCGATCAGGGGACTTTGTAATTCTCGATCAGGGGACTTTATTATACTCGATCAGGGGACTTTGTTATACTCGATGAGGGGCCTTTGTTATACTCGATAAGGGGACTTTGTTATACTCGATGAGGGGCCTTTGTTATACTCGATCAGGGGCCTTTGTTATACTCGATGAGGAGCCTTTGTTATACTCGATCAGGGGACTTTGTTATACTCGATCAGGGGACTTTATTATACTCGATCAGGGGACTTTGTTATACTCGATCAGGGGACTTTGTTATACTCGATCAGGGATGTTATTGTGCTTATACTTTCGTTGAGGGCCTTTGTTATACTCGATCAGGGACTTTGTTATACTCGATCAGGGGAGAGTTTGTTATACTCGATCAGGGGCCTTTGTTATACTCGATGAGGCCTTTGTTATACTCGATCAGGGGACTTTGTTATACTCGATCAGGGGACTTTGTTGTACTCGATGAGAGCATACTCGATAAGGGGCCATTGTTATACTCGATCAGGGGACTTGGTTATACTCGATCAGGGGCTTTTGTTATGCTCGATGAGGGGCCTTTGTCATTCTCGATAAGGGGACCTTGTTATACTCGATCAAGGGACTTTGTTATACTCGATCAGGGGACATTGTTATACTCGATTAGGGGACTTTGTTATACTCGATCAGGGGACTTTGTTATACTCGATCAAGTTGCTTTGTTATACTCGATCAGGGGACTTTGTTATACTCGATTAGGGGACTTTGTTATACTCGATCAGGGGACTTTGTTATACTCGATCAGGGGACTTTGTTATACTCGATAAGGGAATTTGTTATGCTCGACCAGGGGCCTTTGTTATACTCGATCAGGGGCCTTTGTTATACTCGAACAGGGGCCTTTGTTATACTCGATGAGGGGGCTTTGTTATAGTCGATGAGGGGGGTTTGTTATACTCGATCAGGGGGCTTTGTTATACTCGATCAGGGGTCTTTGTTATACTCGATGAGGGGGCTTTGTTATACTCGATCAAGGGACTTTGTTATACTCGATCAGGGGCTTTTGTTATACTCGATGAGGGGCCTTTGTCATTCTCGATAAGGGGACCTTGTTATACTCGATCAAGGACTTTGTTATACTCGATCAGGGGACATTGTTATACTCGATTAGGGGACTTTGTTATACTCGATCAGGGGACTTTGTTATACTCGATCAGGGGGCTTTGTTATACTCGATGAGGGGCCTTTGCTATAGTCGATAAGGAGCCTTTGTTATACTGGATGAGGGGACATTGTTATACTCGATGAGGGACCTTTGTTATACTTGATCAGGGGACTTTGTTATACTCGATCAGGGGACTTTGTTGAACTTGATCAGGGGCTTTGTTATGCTCGATCACGGGGCTTTGTTATACTCGATCAGGGGGCTTTCTTATACTTGATCAGGGGTCTTTATTATACTCGATCAGTGGACTTTGTTATACTCGATCAGGGGGCTTTGTTATACTCGATCAGGGGGCTTTGTTATACTCGATCAGGGGGCTTTGTTATACTTGATCAGGGGTCTTTGTTATACTCGATCAGTGGACTTTGTTATACCCGATCAGGGGACTTTAATATACTCGATCATTGGACTTTGCAATACTCGATGAGGGGGCTTTGTTATGTTTGATCAGGGGACTTTGTTATACTCGATCAGGGGACTTTTTTATGCTCGATCAAGGGGCTTTGTTATACTCGATCAGTGGACTTTGTTATATTCGATGAGGGGCCTTTGTTTTACTCTATCAGATGACTTTGTTATACTGGATCTGGGGACTTTGTTATACTCGATCAGGGTTCTTTGTTATTCTTGATCAGGGGACTTTGTTATACTCGACGAAGGGCCTTTGTTGTACTCAATCAGGGGACTTTGTTATTCTTGATCAAGGGGCTTTGTTATACTCGACCAGGGGCCTTTGTTGTACTCGATCAGGGGACTTTGTTGTACTCGATGAGAGGCCTTGTTATACTCGATAAGGGGCCATTGTTATACTCGATCAGGGGACTTTGTTATACTCGATAAGGGGACTTTGTTATACTCGATGAGGGGCTTTGTTATACTTTATCAGGGGACTTTGATATACTCTATGAGGGCACTTTGTTATACTCGATCAGGGATCTTTGTTATACTCGTTTAGGGAGCTTTGTTATACTCGATCAGAGGAGTTTCTTACACTCGATCAGGGGAATTTGTT
>NW_024753521.1:30000-80704 GCF_018991925.1 Homarus americanus | reverse complement strand
TGCAGCTCAGAATCCAAACAACATAAGTATAATAATATCAGAACTGCATCTGAAAAGCAGTGCCTTGTTCGTTCATGTTAGGAATAATCACCCCATTGCTTGGGAAAAAAGCTTAGAAATGTTCCGTCATCTTGTGTCACAGAAAGACTTCTGGTTGAAGCTAGTTTGATTAAGGTATTAAAATCAATAAACCTTAGTGATGGTCAGTTCAAAACTGACAATATGTTACATAAATTTATTTGTCAATGGCCCAAAGGTTAAAAAACTGCTTTGAAAACCTTTGATCTTGATGTATGACGGATTATTTTTGTGGGTCCCTTTTTTCTGACCTGACCTGTCTAGTCACGTCACCACCCTTCTCTTAGCTCCTCTGATTTGTGTTGGTGTGGGGATAGTGGATGTCATCATTATGACCTGACCTCATGTTTTTAAGTCACCCTGTATATTTAAGCCTCTCTCTGTCCATATAATCTGAATTTGCCTCTGAAGATGTCTTGAATAAAGAGCGAAAGCTAAGTACTCCGTTGTTTCCATTTTTCGATGTGATTTTATCAAGAATGGTCCCAAACCCCGTCGTAAGTCGGGGTTTAGGTATATATATATATATATATATATATATATATATATATATATATATATATATATATATATATATATATATATATATATTAGATTTGAGTGAAGATTACTGATCATACTTACTACACATTTAATACACAAATATATATATATATATATATATATATATATATATATATATATATATATATATATATATATATATATATATATATATACATATATATATATATATATATATATATATATATATATATATATATATATATATATATATATATATATATATATATATATATATATATATATATATATATATATATATATATATATATATATATATATATATATATATATATATATATATATTTGTGTAATAAATGTATGTAGTAAGTATGTACAGTAATCTTTTTCACTCAAATCCTAATGAAACACTATTGAATTAGAATACTGTAGCTGGTTGAAGCAAGCTTATAAATTAAAGAAAATACTTGCAGTGTGTTTAATATATTACAGTATGTTATAAATAAATAAATAAACAAATAAATCGGTAAATCCATTTCAAGTAAATGAAATAATTGTATTCGACACCGACATTAATTCAAGTTAAATAACAGACTTTTAAGCGAGTCACTAGTGTTTACACTACACCAACCTGTAACATTTGATGCCATTACTTGAAGTGAATTGGCCTTATTTTAAAAAACCAAGGATGTGTAAACAGCACTGGTCAATGGGATGGTTGGTAAAGGACTACTGGGTCAGTAAGCTCCCAATGGTAAGTGTCACATTTGGGGTACCGGTTTTATACAGCGAATAGGGCTCAAAAGCTACTTTTTAAATGGAAATTTTGGGGGCTTTCTTATACACCCCGTCGCCTTGTAGGCCGAGATATACGGTAGTGAACTTAAAATTTTATTGATGAAATTACTGCATCAAGCATGGGTCCCCTGAAAGGTGATTTTTCTTCCACCCCCACTTCCTTCTCTTCTCCCTTCTCCACCCCCACTTCTAATTCCCATCATCATCATCATCAACAACCAGGAACCTTCTACATACACACCTCAAAGCAAGTGTATTTAACTGCATTTTTTTTACTTTGTATATATTTTTCGGTGAGCTGGAACCAATTACTCAATATCCCATTGAAACAATGGATTTGGTTAACAAAATTTTCGGTTAACGAACGACCTTCTGGAACGAATTGTGTTAGTTAACCGAGGGACCACTGTATGTCAATCTATGGGGGCAGATCCACCTACTGTACAAATTCATCTGTGGACTTTTCCATTCAAACCTTGGTCGAGACTTCATGCTGATTTTACAGGTCCAATCTCGGGTAAGATGTACTTGTCGATGCTTACAGTAAGTATCCGGCCGAGGCTACGGTAAAGGTTCTCCGTGAGGTTTTCAGTAGATACGGATGACCTGAGATTCTAGTCACAGATAATGGCCCGCAATTCACTTCAAAAGAGTTTGCGAATTTCTGCTTAACAACCGATATTTTGCATCGTACATCCTCAGCATATAAACTTCTACGAATGATCAAGCAGAAATAGTTCAAGTACTTAAGTCAGCTTTACATCAAGCTGAAGTACTAAAGCAAGATGCTGAGACTGTCCTACAACGATACATGATTTCCTATCGCATCACTCCACATTCCACAACATGAATCGCCCAGTCTGTGCTGCCGATGGGAAGGAAACTGCGCACTCAATTGGATTTAATATTTCCATCTTTCAAGAAGAAAGTGGAAGTAGAACAAAAATCCACGGCGAACCGAACTGTTTCACGTGGCTGGCGTGTGCTGAAATTGGGTGATTCAGTGCTAGTGAGAAATTATAGAGGAAAAGAAAAATGGGTGCAAGGTAAAGTGGAGAGAGGCATTACTTAGTGAAAGTTCATGATGGCTATGTAGGGAAAAGACACATAGACCAATTGCTGAAGTGTCCTCAAAGAGTAAATGAGGAAATAGTCCCTGAGGAGGCTTTAGTACCGGTAGATGAAAATTCAAATAATGAAACCAAGGTATCCTATTCCTAATGTGCTTCCAGATATGTATCCAATAATGAATGAAGTAGAGCCTCAAATAAGTGAAATTGAAAATGCAATTCCTTCAGTTTGAGAGGTTTTGGGACAATTCCAAAGTTCTCCTAATGAATCTGTACCTACTACCAATGAGCGACTAGTTGCTTCCAGGAGATATCCAGAACGACAAAGAAACCCTCCGAGATACCTAAATGACTATACAACTTGAATATTCTTTTATTTGATTTTAGTGTCTACTACTTATAATACCAGGTATACAGTACTATATTGTAACTTACTACAATTACTGTAGTTTCCTATAATACTGTGCTTTATTTGTTAACAATTAGATGATAGTTTAGTTTATATTTTTAGAATATGTTTCCATTTGATTGTTTCTGAAATTTTTAGTTTTAAAAGGAGAGATAGTGCTATATATTACTGTACAAATAATTGTATTAAGGAATAATTTATATTATTACAGCAACAACTGTAGTAGATAATGATGAAAATTACGATGTTATTTACTTAGACTTTAGCAAAGCATTTGACAGAGTACCGCATCAGAGGCTTCTGAGAAAAATTAAGGCTCATGGTATCGAGGGGAAAGTTTTAAATTGGATAAAATCATGGCTCACCGATAGAACACAGAGGGTCAGCGTAGATGGTGTTAAATCTGAGTGGGGCCGTGTAACCAGTGGGGTTCCCCAGGGGTCAGTACTAGGCCCACTTTTGTTCATAATCTACATAAACGATTTAGATACTGGGATCAGCAGTGACATGAGCAAGTTTGCGGATGACACCAAAATAGGGCGGCAATTAATTCAGGGCAGGATGCAAATGCATTATAGGAGGATTTAAATAAACTGCAGGAGTGGTCAGTAAAATGACAAATGAAATTCAACACCAGCAAATGCAGCGTACTTATTATTGGAAGAACAAATACTGTCAATGTATACAGCCTTAACAACATCAACCTAGAGAAGTCGACTTGTGAAAGAGACTTAGGGGTACTTGTAAGCCCGGACCTACGGCCTAGAAAACAGTGTGTTAATGTTCGAAAAAAGGCAAACAGAGTATTAGGTTTTATATCTAGAAGTGTAAGTAATAAGAGTGCAGAGGTCTTATTGCAACTATATCTTGCGCTAGTCAGGCCGCACCTCGATTATGTGGTTCAGTTCTGGTGCCCTTATTATAGAATGGATATCAATTCACTGGAATCGGTGCATCGTAGAATGACGAAAATGATTCCGGTACATAGAAACATTCCATATCAAGATAGGTTAAAGAAACTAAACTTGCATTCCCTAGAAAGAGGAAGAGTGCAGGGAGATAAGATAAAAGTATTTATGGGGTGAAAGGAATCAATAAAGGGGATATAGATAAAGTTTTATAATATCCGAGCAGGATAGGACTCGGAGCAACGGATTCAAGTTGGATAAGTTTAGGTTTAGGAGGGAGATAGGAAGAAACTGGTTCACAAATAGGGTGGTGGACGAGTGGAACAAGCTTAGCAACTTTGTAGTAAGTGCAGGAACTCTGGAAAGTTTCAAAAGGAGGCTAGATAGATTCATGGATGATAGAGAGTGGTAGTAACTCTCGATAGGAGCTGCCATGCACAGGCCAACCGGCCTATTGCAGACTCCTTATTTTCTTATGTTCTTATGTACTCACTGTAGGAGGTGGATTTATATGGAGACCGCTGTGCTTTTATTAGAATATAACTGCTATCATTAAGGGTTAGGTAGTGTGGTAGATGAGCTTAACGCGGGTTAGTGTTTATTAAACTTTGTCACAACCAACAGATATTCACGCCAATAGGACCAATATTCAGTCCAGTACTATAGGTTACAGGTAACCTTCTCTGACCACAACAAGATCTGGTCATCTGCTCTTTAATTATCTTACTACTTACGCTAACACTGCACTTCTGCAGTACGTCCCACAAGATTGTTCGTACATTAGCAGTATACCCACTTGGGATATATGTGACTCTGGCCCTCACACACAGTTATCCTGACTCCACAAATCAGTGATACAACAAGGACAAGGACTGGTCGTCCGGACCAAGTGCTTTGTACAGTATCATATACAGCTCCTCCGAATTTCAACCAACCCGCGACTACGAACTGCCTCAGTCGTACCAAAATTTGGTCAAATTATGTATTGAGTCCCAAAGTCAGTACACAGACAAAATTTTCATTTGTAATTCACTTAAAATGGCTGGCAAGCTTAAAAGTGTGTGTTTTTGGTGCTGAGAAGAAAAAGAGACACCCATTTTAGATTTTTTGTATTATTTAAGCATTTCCGACTTACTACCATTTTGATTTACTGACCTGGATGTCGGTCCCTAACCCCATTGTAAGTCGGGGAGGAGCTGTATGATAAATATATTGCATGTGAAATAATTACCATATGTACCAAGGAAAATATCAGAGACGGAGATGGAGACAAAGAAACAACTGCATAATGACACAATTCATACAATATTATATGTAATGGTTCGATCACAGCTGTCCGATCCGGCTCTTCAAGTCACTTGCGACGAAGAAATTGTTACTTCATATTTCAATCTCATAATCTCATATTTAATAAGTTCATGTCATGTCGTTCACAATATATTTATGTATTCTTGGAAAACGTTTACTATAATAGTTGTATTTGAATATATTTTTATCTCCATTTATTTATAAGAAATGGGAAAAAATCCTTGCCAAAATACCAAACTGTTACAATGTTACCTCACAATTATTTCATAACTTAAAATAATGCTCCAACACTCACGCACACTTACATGGAAACATAGGCACCCTCTCGTGAAGAAAGTCTATTTCAACGGGGTCCCTTGCCGTTTTTATTAATTATAAAAAATATTACATTAATTAGTGAAATCTGGTACTGAAGGTATAGCTTATGCGGTAGCATATGTATTGTATCGCTGTAGGTCTTTCAACTTTCATTATCGATTGTCATCTGAGTAGACTTAGCTTATTATATATTTCAAATGACATTTCTTTCGATTATTGATTGTTTGCCCGCAAAAAAACATTGTTTTTAAACTGGTTCACCACAGGATCGCATTGGAAAGTCTTTCATTTCGTAGAAACTGTGTAGTATCCATTTCATGACATAATTAAAACATAAATAAATAGATGAATAAATAAAACATTATATATAGATTTATATTTTTAATGCATCACAGGGAATGTAAAATAAATAATTTCATTAAATAAACATACAGGCATCACGGTTCACGTCCTAGATACGTTCTTGGAAACGTGACGTTAACCGAAATGGACGTTGCCCGATCATCACATAAACTTTTTATTTATACTTGTACTTACGTGTATGTGGAATACTATATATGTACATATACAATTTTACTCTTAAATCACTACTGTAATGTGATACAGGTGATTAATTTTTATCTCTTGTGCAAAATACATGACGTTTATATTAAAATTACTGTTTTACAAGGATTCCAGCAACGCTGGGCAGTTGGGGGGGGGGAAGGAGGGAGCGAGGGGGCTTGTGGGGAGGGGAGGTAGTACGTTTGACAGTTGGCACTGGCCCAGGTCTAACGCGTGTATATTTATCAGTTCTTAAGTGACTAAGCTTCTCTCTTATAAAAAGCCAGTGACATGACCTGGGTGAATATAATTAATATTGTTGGGATTCTCGTAAGATACTGATTAATTTGAATATAAACATGCTATAATTTGGACTAGACATAACAATTTTAGTACCGTAATCAAATTAGTACATGTGCACTCCAGCTTTGCACTAAGGTCATTTATTTCTTTTACGTTTCTTTTAGTATGGTGTGTGCATGCAAATGGGTGAAAATAATGAAGAAATTGATGTAAATCTACCCAAAAATGCATTTGAAAAAATTTATATTATAAATGTACTACAGTACTGTACACTAATGTACAACAATTTTTATCTCTTGAGCAAAATTATGACATTTATTTTCAAATTATTGGTTGTCTTGCAAGGATTCCAGCAATGTAATTATAATCTCCTAACTTTAGTTTGAGATATTATATAAGATAAAAACTGTAAGCCTAAATAAACCCCCGGTTGAGCAGATTAGGGAGGGAGGGACGGAGCCAGCGAGGGGTGGGGGGATGAGGTGATAAGTTTGAGCCGAAGGTCTGTGTGTTTATTTAACAGTCCTACTAAGCTTCTCTCATTTTAAAATGCCAGTGAAATAACCTGGGAGAATATAATTAACATTGCTGGGATTCTTGTAAGATACTGATTTATTTGAATATAAACATGCAGTAATTTGCACTAGACATAACAATTTTAGTACCGTAATCAAATTAGTACATGTGCACTCCAGCTTTGCACTAAGGTCATTTATTTCTTTTATGTTTATTTTAGTATGGTGTGTGCATGTAAATGGATGAAAATAAATGTAAATCTACCCAAAAATACAGTTGAAAAAATTTATATTATAAATGTACTACAGTATTGGACACTAATGTCCTACATTGTTTATATCTTGAGCAAATTATATGATGCTTATATATAAATTAATCTCTGTCTTGAGAGGATTTTGAGCAATGCAAATTATATTATCCTAACTTTAGTCTGAGATATTATATAAAATAAACAGATTCAGATTTCAGATTTGCCCCCGAGAGGGCTAGTTTATTGGGCACCCCCTTACATCCTGTGCAAGGTGAAGCGCAGAAGCGTTTACAGCGCCCAACAGGGAAGTATGAAAAGTTCATACTTGCCTTTATGACTCGTACATTAAGGGCGTAAAAGCCTGAAGGGTCATAGGTTCTGTCAAGTTACATAAAGTGAGAGAATGATGAGTGTGTGGGGGGAAACTTCCCGGTACATTTTATCTGTTTATGGCAAAGAGTGGCAGGTCCCTAATAATGTCAAATGCCCGGCCTGTGACTAGGAGGATATAAAATAAACATAAATAAATCACCAATCTTTTGTCTGGGAACACAAGGAGGGTGGGAAGAGGGGGGGGAGCAGGGGGGGGGGAGGTGAGGTGACAATGTCTGGCATTGGTTTGTTTATTTATTTGAGATAAGATTTGACAGTTGGCGCTGAAGGCCTGCCTGCGTGTTTATTTATTATTACTTAAGAGTGACTAAGCTCTTCTCATAATTTGCCACCCAAATGACCTGGGTGAATATAACTTACATTGGTGGGATTCTTGTAAGATAGTAATTTATTTGAATACCTGTATAAACAAGCTTTATTTGCAATAGACATAACAATTTTAGTACCGTAATCATTTAGTATATGTACAATACAGGTTGCACTTGGGTCCATTGTTACTGTACAATATTGACTAAATTCACTAGATAACGTACTCCTGGCAGCACAATCTATAAGAATACGCGATGCATACGTGACTGTGCCCGCTCTAGGGTCATTTAGGTTCGCTACGTCCCATTATTTGAATGTTTTTTTTTCAATTAAAATTTTAATTGTTTATTCCTTGATAGAGGAAGCAGGATCCTAGTGCTGTCACTTGGTACCCCTGTACCATAACACCAGAAGCAACTGGCCAGTGTCACAAGTATATACAGTACAGTACAATCATCCCTTGGTTATCGAGCCTAATGGGGACCCTGCCGAGCGTGTGATAACGAAAAACGCGATAACGAAAGTACAGAACCTATGGGATTTATTCTAATCAGTTCCAGGCACCCAAGACCCAACCCCAAGTTTCCCATTTTACGACCATTTAGACCCACTAAATGTATATATAATGTTATGGTAAATATCATAAACACACACAGGCATGGCTAGGTTTATTACAAAGTGATCAAAAGGGTACCTCAATACTGTAGTCCACAGAACATGTAGCTATGCTTTTTTATTTGGTCCCCCATCATACTAGTCCATTTTCTCTCACATCAGGACGCCTGAGTCCTCCGTTTTCTCTCTTAATCTTTAGAGTTGCACCAGAGACTTCGCTATTTCTTAGTAATGACAGAATTTGAAATTGCAACCCCAATTGCAACTGGGGTTGCAATTGTTGAGGCAACTAGATATGTCTGATTATAGCAAATGTGTTATTGTCAATTTGTAGGTGAAAGATTTTATCCTCAACAGATGTAGGTTAACATTACACCTGGAGGCAAATGCTTAAAAACAGCCTAAGGAAGGAAGCATATTCCTTTAACACATAATTATCTGACCAGTATGGGGAGGATCATCATGTGTCCGTCAGGGGGTCTTGGAGTGGCGGTCCAGCAGGCGTCATGGAAGGTTTTTTTTTGGGGGGGGAGGGGGGGAAGGCCACGGATGTATATGCGATCGGACGTTGTTCGGTCAGACGTTAACCGACGCATGACTGTAATACTGTTTCATTTATACAACTGCTTTTACACACACACACACACACACACACACACACACACAAACACACGTGTGTGTGTCGGCGAGACAAGACGAGTCCCGAAGGTGCTCCCGGTTTTAGCAGCCAGGCCGAGTCTGTTTGGCCCTGCCCCCTCCCCCTGCTATATCCCAACGTCCTACCAACCTTACTACACTGGGATCTATTCAGCAAAACATTCTATTGATTAGTGAACGATTGATTACCGAGCAGTGTTCCTATAGTGCATTCAAGGAAAAGCACAAAAGTACAGCAGTGTAATACTGAGTGTGACTGGACCTAACCTAACCTGACCTCACCTCCGGGCTTTACCTGACCTCACCTCACTGCTTCTACTGACCTAATCTGAAGGCTGGAGCACACCTGCATCGCCCCAAGCTACTGTCCTGGCCACGTGGCCACACACCTCCAACCACCAGTGAAACAAGACATGCCCTGTAGGGGCTCCGGGTTTTGGTGTGCAGGCCAAGCCGGTTGGCCCTGCACCCTGGTATATCCCAAGTGATCAGTGCAATAAGTGATAATCATAGTGTTCCGATAGTGTATCCCAAGGAAAAGCCAGACAGTGGGCACTTTATTGGTCCCCTTCAAAGTGCCAGTGACAAGGACCACCGCGGTGTTTACATATATCTTGGAAACTGTGTCGGCGACCCAAGCGCCAGGGACAAGGACCCACGGTCTTTACGACTGACAAATATTAACAGATGTCTACCAGTGTCAGTGGCCCTCAAAGTGCCGTCAGTGAGCTTATGGACACCGGGGACAAACACTTCCGTCCACCCACAACAGATGGCCACCAATCATTTATTCCCGACGCACTCTGTACCATCTAAAGCGTGGGAACGGTTATCCTGATGGCAGTGTTATCGCACGACTCAAGTCACTGAACATATTCCACGCACGCAGCCGTAGGCAGGGCCGTCATACACATAAGCCCATTAGGACCGTAATCTCCACTAGGAAACCAGAGAAACCCACCCCTGACAGACCATACCATTACACTGAAGTTCCACGGATATGTTATGATCACCCGTCTCTACTGCTATCCAACGTCACTTCCCTAGCTAACAAGTTTGACGAGCTGGCAACTACAGTCAGGTCAGCCGCCACGAGCGTCGTTGCCATATGTGAGGCTTGGCAAATTGTGCCTGAAACGTGTCATATTGAGGGATATCAACTCTTTCATCACCTTCGTTCACATGGACGTGGAGGGGGCGTTGCCCTCTTCTGTCAAGATGACCTACGCCCGCCATGCCTGGATGTTCAAGTCCCAGCTGATGTGGAAGCATTATGGGTACGTGTTGTGAACTTCCCCTTACACGGTCAAAATACCCTTGACCTTATCTTAACTGACTTAGCGGACCAGTACCAACCACCTCAACCAATGCCTCCTATCGGGTGTAGCACACACTTATCAGTGCTCTGGTCCCCAGCTGCCACTGCCACGCAAGTACAGAGACCCTACATCAAGACCTACAGGCCGATTACTGACTCTGCAGTGCGCCACCTTCGGGCAGTGGATAGTTCACCATCCCTAGACTGAAGTATTTAGCGTGGATGACGTGGAAACCAAATGGAAAAATTATACAAACACCACCACGGAAGCTCACCACCACCACTTCTTCCCCTAGAAGTCCGTCAGATCTCACCCAGCTGACTTGCCCTGGATCACACCTCGCATCAAAAGACTTATGCAACAGAGAGACAGAGCCTTTTATCTCAATGACCACATCCGCTACAGGTCCCTTCGCAACCGAGTCATCCGCGAAATACGCACTGCAAAGAAGTCTCACTACCCAACCAAATTGCAACACCTGAAGCAGACCAACATCAGTCAATGGTATGGTAAGCTTAAAGAACTCTGTGGACTAGACAATAAGACACACCCCATCCCCTTCCTTCGCCATCTCACTAATGTTGACGCAGCTGAGCAATCAAATAACCATTTTGCTACTACAGGTTGTACCTCTCTAGTCCGGCAACCTCGGGACCTGACCGGTGCCGGACCATGGAAATTCACCCTTTTCCTGGATAGATAGTGACTTGTGCTTAAGCCTGGAAGCACTAGCACCACTTTCTCTGCATCATGGTCTCTTTGAAGACATATTGAAGGGTTAAATGTCGTATAGTAGCTTCTCAAATTTCGCAAATTTTTAATCTTAACGTATTTTATTGGAACACACAAAAAAATAAATAAATAAAAAATTTGACGGCGGAAACTTGAATTTCGACGGGTTTGAACGGCCGCCAACGTGCAAACGACGTGCATAATCGTGTAAACAGCGTCATTTCACTTATGTACAAAAGATTCATTATTGTTTATTACTGAATGCCTTTTTTATTGAATTAATGTTTATGTGTGCAAAATGAGCAATACAATTCATTAATAATACGTAGAATATTAAAACACACGAGTAAATGACACAGCATTGTATTCGTTGATTACAAAACCAGTGACTGACTGGTTCTACATATAAAACTGAAGAAAATAAGACCTTGGTTGTAGCTGTAGTAAAATTAATATGGTTGTTTTAAGTAATGTTATTTAATGTTAATAAATGGAACAATAGAAGTAGCTAACGATAATGGTAAAGAAAAAGAGAGATCGCATATGTAAGTGCGCATGCGCACACGTGAAAACATATCATCATTACTTTACATAAGAATATGAAAGCAACACTTATTTACTGTTCATATATATTTTAATTAATGTTTCTGAATTTGTTTTTATTGAATTAATGTACGTGTGTGCAAAATTAACAATACAATTTATTAATAATACATGGAATATTAGAGGAGACGAGATGGCTGCCGGCATTGTTTATGTTAAAGCTTACGAAACCAGTGACTGATTGGTTCTACATATAAAACTGAAGAAAATAAGACCCTGAGTTTAGCTGTAGTAAAATTAATGTAAAAAAATGAATATGGTTGCTTGAAGTACCTGTAATGTTATTTAATGTTAATAAATGGAACAATATAAGTAGCTAACCATTAATGGTAAAAAAAAAAGTGAGACTGCTCGTATGTAAGTGCGCACATGTGAAAACATATCGTCATTACTCTACATAAGAATATGAAAGCAACACTTATTTACTGCTCATATATATTGAAGGGTTAAATGTTGTACTCTGTATAGACAAGCAGAGAGAGAGAGAGAGCAGCCGAACTGCCGGATGTAAACAAACCTTAATTTCCCGCGGCTTTTTTTTTTTAAGGGGATTAGCCCACCCGGGCATAGGTCACTGACCCACATTGGGGCCTGAGGGGCAAAAATTTAATACTCCTGTAATAATAATAATAATAATCAGATAAAAAAAAAAAAAAAATGCCTATCTACCTATTGGACAAACTAAAATCGTTCTGGACCACGGGAGTTTCAGGACCACAGAATGCCGGACTAGAGAGGTACAACCTGTATATGCCAGACGCTCCCCCGGCTTGACACAACCACTCTCCCTGCTTACCTACCAGCCCCCTTTCCCACTAACTTAGTAGAAGAATTTGAAGAAGCAAAACGTCTGGGCAAACTAAAGTTAAAACGCTCTACAACCCCCATTCACTTACCAATGAAACTCTTCAAGGAGTTCTCCCCGGAGTTTGCTAAACCCCTATGCTCCATCATCAATGCTTCTCTCAGTCAAGCCAGATGCCCAGCTGACTGGAAGACCTCTTATGTATCACCAGTGCCCAAGACAACCAGCCCACAATCCTTAAATCAGCTATGACCTGTTGCAATCACCCCAATACCCAGTCTAATCTGTGAAAGTTTTGTGTTCGACTGGGCTTATGCTGATATTACAGGAGTCATAGACACTCAGCAGTTTGGCTATATGAAAACTTCCTCCACCACTCACACTCTTGTCAGCTTTCTCGATTACATATACCGCCATCTCAAGAAACGAAAAACGTCTGTAGCTGTCGCCTTCATTGATTTCACTGAAGCATTCGACCTAGTTGACCACAATTTAATCATCAACAAAGCTATTGACCTCGGGCTTCGGAGAAGTCCTATACCATGGCTTACAGACTTCCTCAGTGACCGACGCCAAGCTGTATGCTTCCGAGGGGCTGTCTCCACCTTTCAGTCACTCACCTGTGGCGTCCCCCAAGGCACCAAGATGGGACCACTCTGCTTCCTTATGCTTATCAATGATGCCCGAAGAGAAACCCCTACTCGCTGGAAATATGTCGACGACTCCACTATTGGGATCAGCGTCAACAATTCTGCTCCCGACTATACCGCCCTTCAGGATTTATTCACCAGTCTCCAAAACTGGGCCACCAACAACCACGTCACCATCAACCATACCAAGACCATGGTTATGCACATCAAACTCTCCTCTGACATTGTCCCACCCCCTTCCATTACTTTAGGTCCCAACACACTCCAGGTTGTAGATTCCACTAAGCTCCTCGGCGTCACCATAGACAACAAACTAAATTGGAAACCACACATCAGTGAAGTTGTCAAGTCCTCCAGTTTCCATCTCCACCTCTTCCACCGACTCAAGTCCCTCGGAGTTTTTGCACCCGAGCTCCTCAGTGTTTACTCAACATTCATACTTCCCAAGCTCACCTATGCCTCCCCCACCTGGTCTTGCTCCCTAAATGCCACACAACGTAAACACCTAGAAAAAGTGCAAAAGAGGGCATGCAAGATTATTCTCTCCCCTTCCTACTCCACATATCAAGAAGCACTCAACACACTGACCCTTTCGACTCTCACTGACCATCACCACGACCTCATCTGCAAATTTGGTAAGAAGCTTCTGCACCATCCTCGACACCGGCTCCTACTACCACCTGAGATCCCTAGCCCGAGAATTGCTGTTCAACATCACAACCGCATCCAGCCCATACGTGCACGAACTGATCGCTACAAGAACAGCCCAGTCCCAACCATTGTAATAATTATCAATAACTTGTAATATACCAGTGTATTCACTCCCAGTAAATCCTACTTCTTGCACTGTCACTATGTTGAAATGCCCTGTAGTTTGAGTTTTTCCCCATCTAGTTATTATATATCTTATTTGTATCACTTATGTTACTTGTATATTATTTGTAAATCGAAACCCATTCCCCAATTATGTAACTGTATATTTTCAGCCTTCTGGCTGCTATGCTCTTTCAATAAACCGTTAATTTTTATTATTATTATTATTATTACACACACACACCGACGGGTCAAGACGGGTCAGACGCACCTGGCGCTGCTCAGCAGCAGCCACGTCAACTATTATGTTGGCCCATACCAACTCCCTCCCCTGAACCCTCCTCCCCATCGGAATATCAACAAGTTCTCGCCAGAAGTTACTATTTCATTTGGGAAAGGAATGGAACCAGTGTTGAATAGTGGTGAACAGTGCCTAAGTCAGTGAAAAACAACTCAGCAGTTACAGTTGAGTCTTACCCAAGCTAACCTTCACACAGTGAGGTCCCAGGTACCCAGTGATAATTCCCCCGAGACTCCACGATAGAGAAGCCTGGGACCACACCTTACCCACTTGAGTGAGTGAAGTCCTGTGACAGCAGACCACGTGGTGTCCCCATGATGCTACGACACCACGTAGTGAATGAGTTGCTACAGCATCATGTGAAGTTCCTCATAACACCATCTGTGAGGGAATTACTACACCATGTGATGCCCCTCATAACACCATCTGTGAGGGAATTATTACACCACATCAGGCCCCTCATACACCATCTGTGAGGGAATTACTACACCACATCAAGGTTGCCATATGGCCGTTTCCACTGCCAAATTTCTCTAATTAGGCCGTAAAAATTTCGCCTGGCCATGAAAAAATGGATGGTCACGGCCAAATTATTTGGCCGTATTTTGGCCGAATTTTGTAAAACACGTATTAATTCCTCATCTTGTGGATTTTGAAGAAAAGTCTAACAGATTTTCAAATTTCACAATGAAAATGCTGGCTCAGTGACCTCACCTTGTCATGACCTCACCTAATCAGTGACCTCACCTCTTCACATGTTTACGTGACCTACTGAGCTGACTGATCTTTCTAGTTACTACCTTAGTTGTTAGTTCTCATATTTGAGTTGTTCAGGCTGAACGTGTCCAGCATATGGGTTAAGCTTCAGAGCTTACAAAGCCATCTGAGTTACTTTCTGAAATTCTGAGTGCTAGTTTTCAAAATGTCCACTAGTAAATGGAAAGGGTCCTACGACAGTGGTAGAAAATATAACAAACCAGGGGACGATGACGAGCTAGACATTTTGGCTTACGTCAACTAGTGTTATCAAGTTCTCCACCATTATCATGCTCCACCACCATTTCAGATTAAGATAAATCTTCACTGTATACTATAAATATTATGTTTATGTAATTATTGGGCTCTCAATTTTAAGTGAAAATTTGGTTTTATTACGACATTTTAAGTGGATATTGTAGGGGATACTTTTATTTTGTGTGGATTGCAAAAATAGCCTTGTGCTTCCCATCCAAAAAGTTTTGGCCGAATTTTGGCCGAGAGATGGAGGTGAAGTTCGACGTGAAGCTTGTCGTACATCTGGCAACCCTGCACCACATCAGGTAGCTCGTAACACCATCTGTGAGGGAATTACTACACCACGTCAAGCCCCTCATAACACCACCTGTAAGGGAACTAGTACTCCACGTGATGCCCCTCATAACGCCATCTGTGAGGGAGTTACTACACTACGTGTCTGCTGTTCAACACCTCAGCTCACATGATCTACGTCTGTAAACATTAATCTGTATGTTCACTGTATGTTCCTTCACCTTTCTCTAATGAAGGCTTTTGTTAAACCACCAATGTATATAATAAGTCATTTATGTCCAATGTATATCTTCAGCCATCAAACTTTTTCAATAAACCATTTATTATTCACACACACGCACGCACGCACACACACACACACACACACACACACACACACACACACACACACTGTTTAATCTCACATAGAATTAAAACAGCAGTTTGTGTTGCTTGAAATCAGCGTCTTTAGAAAGAAGTCAGTTTAGCATTGGTTACATACAACTGGATTAATTGCCTGAAAGGGATTAAACGTTTGAAGATAATATTAGTATAAATTAATAATAAACAGGCAACCTCATAAACAGCCTGCACACAGCTGTGCCCGATGCATGATGTTCTTTAACATACTTACCTATTTTTACTTATGTTTAATTGTCTAAACATAAATTCAAGTAGGTTGGCCCAATACTCTATCCATTTTAAAATCAATTTAACAGTACATACCAGAAGAAAGGTATAATATAATACGAAACAACAAAGCCCAACCATTAATTAAGCAACGGGGGAACTAAGTAATCAATCACCGATCACTTTTACATTCATTCATAATTTTTACAATGTAGTATAGTAAACAAATGGCCTCGAGTTGCCAGCTGTCTCCAGCAGTGTTCGAAGAATCTTGAACGAGACTGTACCTATATATATAAATGTTAAAAGATACCAAATTAAAGTTTGTGTTACTTACAATGTGATGGTCCCTATTAGACCCTATTCCTATTAATTCTTAGGGAAAGTAATTCCCCTTTATAAGTGGTTTCATTTTCAGTAGCTTTTTCTGGTTCCCATTAATCACTTATAACGAGGACCCCCTGTATTAATAAGCTCAAATTATTACAGTAACATATATTTACAAATTAATAAATAGCAAATAAACAATATTTCATCCAGTAAGAATGACAGGCAGAGGTGAGACTGTGGGAAACAACCTTACGGGGGTGAGCAGTCATTTTCTCCCCAAGGGTCTCCACCACCAATCTCCTACTCACTCCCTCATGCAGTCACCCGCTATGTACAGAACTAAACAAAGAATTTATTTGAAATACTCTGTAACATTCAAAACCATATTATCCTGACCACTGGGGTTAGTTATACACACTTTTCCCCTGTGAAAAAGCCATAATTTTGAGCAACATATCCCTCTACTCTAGTGTACAAATTGTACTTAAATGTACTAATTACTAAAAACAATTTTGACTAGTGCAAACTATGGGATGTTTATACTCAAACAAATTGCTATCTTGCAAGGATTCTAGTAATGCAAATTATATGTTACTAAGTCAAGTTTGTGACATTTTATAAAATAAAATCTTTAAGCCTAAAAAAATTAATCTTGTAAAATTCTTATCACCGCCATCTCACCTCTTCTGCTGGCTGGGAGGAGGGGGTGATGGGGTGTTCACAGCCATTGAGGGGAGATTAGTTGTCAGTGGAGGGGGAGGGGTCATGGACTCTGAATTATAAAAGACAAGGAGTTTAAGTTTTTTGCTTATAGAATGTCACTTACTTGACTTAGCAAACTATAACTTACATTGCTGAAATTCTTGCAAGATTGTGATTAATTTTAGTATAAAAATCCCATAGTTTGCACAAGACATAAAATTTTTAGTATAACATTGCACATTTGAGTACAATTTGTACATTAAAGTACTGTCAAGTTTTGTCCCAAATTATGGCTTTTTAACGGGGAAACACAATAGGTTTTTGTTCATCATATTGTCTTATACTACAAGTACAGCTCCTCCCCGACTTACGATGGGGTTAGGGACCCAAATCCAGGTCGTAAGTAGAAATGGTCGTACAGTGAGTTCTGCTATAACGCGTGTTTTGATAACGCGAATTTGCTCTAACGCGATTTATGAATTCGGAACAATATTTGTATAACGCGATCGCTTGTTTGCTATAACGCGATTTTTGCTTACTATTTCTCCAATTTTGTGGTATTAACTGTGAATATGGTAAAGAAGAATATCTCCAAAAAGCATTCTGATGATAGAATTCCCGGTGATTATCGTAAAAGAAAGGATATAACACTTGAAGAGAAGCTTGATGTTATCAACCTCAAAATCACCCTTCTCCCCATCAAGTTACATTCATATTTTTTCAAGGTAAAGTGTTAAATTTACTGTATGATTTCATTATTAGATATGAATGTAACATTTATTTAGACTGTGCTATCCTTTGTGTTAGGCTAACTACTAAATTTTTTCGATTTCGAGTAAACTGCACCTAACCCTATTTTCTCCATAAGCCCTGTTATTTCTATTACGCGATTTTCTATAACACGATATTTTACAAGAACACAATTATCGCGTTATAGCAGAACTACCTGTAAGTCGAAAATTCTTAAATAATACATAGAAAATCTAAAATGGGTGTCTCTTTTTCTTCTCAGCACCATAAAACTCTCACTTTTAAGCTTGTCAGCCATTTTAAAGTGAATTACAAACGAAAATTTTGTCTGTGTACTGACATTGCGACTCGAAAATACGTAATTTGACATAATTTTTGTACAACTGAGGCAGGTTGTAAGTGCGGGTGGTCGTAAGTCGGGGAGGAGCTGTACTACTTTTTAAAACCATGTGTGAAAAAGGTCACAAATGGTCACCTGTAATTAAGCAAGTTACTCAAGGTTTATCACTGTAAAGATCTCAAAACATTGTTCATTGTGTCTATTATTGTAGCATATTGTACATAAAGATTGGAGGGCCTCACTGCCCAATGAATTTCTCAACTCTCAAACCTCGTTTCCGATTGTTTCACATAACCTCGACAACCACATGAGTTTGTGTGGTTGTCTCGTTTGCAGTTGCGAGCTTCGTGACACCACTAGTATATAATGCATCTCCTTATGCCCTGCTTTATTCACTTATTAGTTGTTTGAGTGCAAAGTCAGCCAAATTAAGCTATCATGTATTAATTAATTTTAAAATGAAAATTATAAAGTAAAATGTTATAAGACAATTGTTTAGTAGTGCTGTGTAAGTGTCTTGGCATGTCACCTCACCCTTCATCTCCTTAGTGCAGTGCGGAGTTACATTGATTTTTTACTGTATTATTGTAATTTTTTAGTATTGTATGTACAGTTAAAGAAATATTTATGCTTGCACAGTAATCCAGCATTACCCAAGTGGTTGGTCTTCCCACCCACTCGCCAACCATGTAAGGAAGCAGCTAAACATGATGCAATCTTTCATAATGCTGGGAACATTTGTCCCCAGGCCCTGAGCAGAAAGGTTTGGGGTGATTTTCTTGCCATTTTCTCAGATTTTTGGGTAATTGCTTTATATAATTATTGATCGTTTTTATACATACAATTAATACATTCACCGTAGGCTGAAGTAAGTTTTACTGTATCTTGTGTCTCAGGAGTCTCTGTAGATGTGAGCGTATTAAAGGAATTAATCTTGATTTAGCAAACTAGTTTACTAAATCGAGCGAAAAATAATAGAAAAAATGCCTTCTGCTAAATTGAGAGTTTGTTATATCGGATTGCTTTAAATCAACAGTATACAGTAATACCCCGATTTACATGGTCAATTGAACCCGCGGACGTCCGCGTAATACGAGAAACGCGTAAATGGAATAAGAGAACATATGGGATTAAGTGAAAGAGAGACTGGGCCGACTCCCAAACTCCACTTTTTCCAACACAATACCGACACAATACCTATGTTGTAGTAAAAATAACATCTTAATTTTATGATGGTATGCACACACAATTCATATTTAAGAGAAATACAGTCGCCAGGTTAATGTTCATTCAAATAATGGACTCAACCTCCCCCCCCCCTTCCCATGCTCGCTGGCTCCTCCCTCTCTGAGAAATGTTTGGGTGAAACACTAGATTTTGAGGTATAGTAATAAATAATACCTCAGACTAAAGTTAGGATAATGTAATTGACATTGCTGGATTCCTTGCAAGACCGGGAATATTTTGAATATACACGTCATATATTTTGCACAAAAGATAACATATTTGCTTTGTGTAAACAAAATTCTTACATTTGATCAAAAATTTGTATGTCTAATGCAAAATCCATGATGTTTATATTCAAAATGATCATCATATTGTAAGAATTCCAGCAATGTAAATTATGTTCTGGCCGGGTAATTTGTATGAGTAGATGCACCGCGTTAAGTGGGAATTCCGGTTCTGGCAGGGTACCGCGTAAATGTAGAAACGCGTAAACGAGAACCGCGTAAAGCTGGGTATTACTGTACTGTATATATCTCAACAGTATACTGTATATATCTCATGGGTAAATAAATAACATCATCAGGAACTCATCTTCATATACAAGGGTATGCAATGGTACCAAATTCATTTCTCTAACATAATTAGACCAGATGCTGTGAATAAAAGTTTGTACACTTTTGTTAGCAGTCTAAGCTTTAAAAATACCATATCTTTCATCTTTATTCAAGACATCTTCAGGTCATGAGACCCACTAATCTCCTGCCCAACAATGGGTAACCTGACATTCCATCAGATGGTCAGTAATATGAGACCACTAATCCCCCACCCTACAGTACCTCCACCTGACATTGTGTCAGATGAGGTCAGGAACATGAGACCACCAATCCCCCACAGCTCCATGGGAGTAGAAAATTTCAATCTTTGCTGTAACACACAGCTTCATTCATGAGGCGCCTTGCACTCCCTTATCATATAGGTTGTTAGTTTTAGATAAACTATTCTGGATTATTTTAGTAAAGAAATGGAGTTTCTAACTTAATTATAACTGCTTTTACAGACTGTGGTAGTTTAGACTCTTGGAAACTTTCCCCAGCACCCAGAAACATTTTGGGCATCTGAGCTGGTGCCTGTCTGTGCCAGGTGCATAGTTTATACTGTTGGAAATTTTCTCAGTACGTGTAACGGGAAAAAATTCCAGGAATAAGGAATTTTTCCTGGATTGAGAAAGTCATCTGGATACCCGGAAATTTCTCATCCTCGAAAGTGCTCTGCACCAATTGTTTCGGCTAATGGAGATATCACTGTTGTGAAATGGTTTTTAGATTGTTCAGCTGTGTCACCATTGGTGACATGGCTAAGGAAAGGGAGGGAAAGTGTCTCACGCCCGTATTATTAAACAACATCTTCCCTTGAAGAGGGTCGTCTTGTTTCAACCCGAGTTTTAAACTAAATGAGTCCTGAGGGACACCGCAGTCCAGTAGTTAACGGGGTGGTGTAGTGGTAATTCCAAATCTTGTACGTATTGTAAATTATTTTTATTGGAATTAGTTAATTTTACCGCCACACCACCCCGTTAATTACAGTACAGGACTCGTTTAGTTTAAAACTCGGGTTGAAACACGACGACCCTCTTCAAGGGAAGATGTTGTTTAATAATTAATACGGGCATTATTGTTTAGTCCACAGAGTTCTTAAAGCTTACCTTACCACTGACTGATGTTGGTCTGCTTCAGGTGTTGCAGCTTGATTGGATAGTGGGACTTCTTCTCAGAGTGTATCTCACAGATGACTTGGTTGCAAAGGGACCTATAGTGTTGTGGTCATTGAGATAAAAGGCACTGTCTCTCTGCTGCATAAGTCTTTTGATCTGAGGTGTGATCCAGGACTTCTCATGGAAGATGCGTGCATGTGTTTATATTTCTACTATATCCATTACCTGTACTTTTAACACTTGTTATCATGTCACTTCTTAGTATCTTATCCTTTGTTGGAGGTTTGTGTAACTTCTGGTCATAGACAGAAGTATTAACTGGACAGTAATATCATAAACGTTCACCATTTTAGTAATTATGACTTTCTTTATCTGCGTATTTTAAGTGTTTCTTCCTTACCTTTGTTCACACTGCCCAATAATAGCCGCATGGTGTTAAGAACATATTATTTTTCAGGTATGGTTGTTGGAGACGCTCCCATGGTGGGTGACCATGACTTTTATCATGATGAGGTTCAAGTCTTACTCCAGAAAGTCAAGTTAAAAGTCCTCACAGTTGTGCTACTGTTGTTATTAGCACAGACAGTCTTGATAACTGTTGGAACATTTTATACAACAACAACTATTTATGGTAGATATTTCTTCTCATAAGCTATATCATACCACACTGCAGGATACTGTAATAGTAATAAAGTTATTCCTCGCTACATGAACGTTCACTTATACAACATCTCTTTCCCACTATACAAAAGCTGTAGTCACTTAACTTAATGTACCAAATTTTATTTCATAATTTACGAGGTGGTAAACTACAGTAAATAGGTAATAAGTTATAGTATAATAAACGGGCATCCTCCGGAGTACAGGAGGAGTGTGTGTCCTTGAAAATTTGTCCGTAACGCGAAATTCCGTAACGCGAAGACAATTGTCCCATTGACTTCCGTTATATATTGGTGATGCATTCACAAGAACATATTTTCATCAAAAAGACGTAATACAAGATCATTTATGAATGAAAGTAATATTTTTTTAGCACATCCATTGATTATTTTATGATATAATATGATAATAAATATATAAAACACTTGAATTTAACTTAACACAAACTATGTTGAGTGCTGCATTAGGTGAGGTAAGATGGTGCTATCAGATTCCATTAAATCGGGAGGTAAGGTAGGTTAGGTTAGATTGGTTAAAGTTAGGTAGGGTAGGTTAGGTTGATTAGGTTATGTAGATCTGGTAGAGAAACTTAGATTAGGTTGAGTAGGTCAGTGGCTCCCAACCTGGGTATTTCATCCCCGCGGTGCAGTTCAGTATGTTTATTTTATGCCCGTCAGCGGGAATAGCACAACCCGCGTAATTTCCACACACCCATAGAGACCTAGATAACTATCCACACACCCATAGAGACCTAGATAACTATCCACACACCCATAGAGATATAGATAACTATCCACACACCCATAGTGACCTAGATAACTATTGAGGGTGGAACAAAATATATAATACAAATTGCTAATCCTCATCACATGATAATTTCATGAAGGAAGAAAGATTTTGTCTTCGATAGAAAAAATCCTGTTTCTAGTTAATCTGATGTTTTAAATTATTATGTTAGGTGGTTAGATAGATGAACTGGTAGATAGATAAATAGATACCGGGTAATATAGATAGATAAAGAGTTATTTAGAAAAATCATCTCGCAAATTTATATTAATCCATGTATATGCGGTGAAGCCAAAAACATTATGGAGAGTATTACCCAAATAGTATATATTGTAATAAGTTGATTTAAGGAGCAATATATTAAACTATTAAAATAAATATATTGCCATTTTGTTTTACTTTACTTTGCTTAAATATAATTGAATACGGATAATAATATTTAGTAAAATATGAAATAAGATGCCAGTACTGTAGAGGTAAAGTGAGTGTCTCCATATCATGGCCTGAGTTTGTGTCCTAGCCCCATACAGATTTGGAAGGGAACTTACTAAAGGAGGAACCCTTCAACAAGATACAAAAGGTAACCAATATTTGTTAACTATAATGTGCCCCACAACTAGGTACCCTGAGGCCTTCCCTGTAAGAAACATTTCAGCTAAAACTATTGAGCTCATATTTTATCTAGTTTTACAAGTGACCTTTTCTCCAAAGTGTAGCATTAAACAAACATTGTCATCCCCAGTCACAAGGTTCACTAGAAAGATACAGTACCATCAAACAGTGAAATAAAGGCTTAGCAGATTTTGTTTGACACAAAAGCTGATTGGGAGGAAGGAATTCATTTTATGCTCTTTGTAAATAGAGAATGTCGACAATAATCACTTGGATTTTCACCTTTTGAAATGTTGTATGGTCGTCAAGTAAGAGGACCCCTTAAAGTAAGTAAGAGGATCCCTTAAATTAAGTAAGAGGACCCCTTAAATTAAGTAAGAGGATCCCTTAAAGTAAGTAAGAGGATCCCTTAAATTAAGTAAGAGGACCCCTTAAATTAAGTAAGAGGATCCCTTAAAGCAAGGAAGAGGACCACTTAAAGTAAGTAAGAGGATCCCTTAAATTAAGTAAGAGGACCCCTTAAAGTAAGTAAGAGGATCCCTTAAATTAAGTAAGAGGACCCCTTAAATTAAGTAAGAGGATCCCTTAAAGCAAGGAAGAGGACCTCTTAAAGTAAGTAAGAGGATCCCCTAAAGCAAGGAAGAGGACCCCTTAAAGTAAGTAAGAGGATCCCTTAAAGCAAGGAAGAGGACCCCTTAAAGTAAGTAAGAGGATCCCTTAAAGCAAGGAAGAGGACCCCTTAAAGTAAGTAAGAGGATCCCTTAAATTAAGTAAGAGGATCCCTTTAATTAAGTAAGAGGACCCCTTAAATTAAGTAAGAGGACCCCTTAAATTAAGTAAGAGGATCCCTTAAATTAAGTAAGAGGATCCCTTAAATTAAGTAAGAGGACCCCTTAAATTAAGTAAGAGGACCCCTTGAATTAAGTAAGAGGATCCCTTAAATTAAGTAAGAGGACCCCAATTAAGTAAGAGGACCCCTTAAATTAAGTAAGAGGATTCCTTAAATTAAGTAAGAGGATCCCTTTAATTAAGTAAGAGGACCCCTTAAATTAAGTAAGAGGATCCCTTAAATTAAGTAAGAGGATCCCTTAAATTAAGTAAGAGGACCCCTTAAATTAAGTAAGAGGATCCCTTAAATTAAGTAAGAGTACCCCTTAAATTAAGTAAGAGGATTCCTTAAATTAAGTAAGAGGATCCCTTTAATTAAGTAAGAGGACCCCTTAAATTAAGTAAGAGGACCCCTTAAATTAAGTAAGAGGATCCCTTAAATTAAGTAAGAGGATCCCTTAAATTAAGTAAGAGGACCCCATAAATTAAGTAAGAGGACCCCTTAAATTAAGTAAGAGGATCCCTTAAATTAAGTAAGAGGACCCCTTTAATTAAGTAAGAGGACCCCTTAAATTAAGTAAAGGACCCCCCCTTAAATTAAGTAAGAGGACCCCTTAAATTAAGTAAGAGGACCCCTTAAATTAAGTAAGAGGTAAGAGGACCCCTTAAATTAAGTAAGAGGACCCCTTAAGGATTAAGCTAAGAGGACATAAATTAAGTAAGAGGACCCTTGAATTAAGTAAGAGGATCCCTTAAGTAATTAAGTAAGAGGACCCCTTAAATTAAGTAAGAGGACCCCTTAAATTAAGTAAGAGGATCCCTTAAATTAAGTAAGAGGACCCCTTAAATTAAGTAAGAGGACCCCTTAAATTAAGTAAGAGGATCCCTTAAATTAAGTAAGAGGACCCCTTAGAGACAATGGTTTAGTCAAGTTGCAGATCCCTATCAGACTATTGGTCAATAACTTGATTATTTTAAATGTAAACAAAGTAAAGAAAGACAAACTGCACTAAATAACTTAATGAAAGTAAGAATAATTATTTATCACCAAAAGCCTGAAGTTAAAGACTGGAGATGAAGTATGGGTGTACTTGGCTATTACAGGCTCACCTCTCAAGGGGCCCTCAGGGGATGTACCCCCAGGGGCCCTAACAGAGGTGCCATCCCCAGGGACCCTACCAGAGGTACCATCCCCAGGGGCCCTACCAAAGGTGCCACCCCCAGGGGCCCTACCAGAGGTGCCATCCCCAGGGGCCCTACCAGAGGTGCCATCCCCAGGGGTCCTACCAGAGGTGCCATCCCCAGGGGCCCCACCAGGGTGCCCATCCTGCCCTACCAGGGGTCCTACCAGAGGTGCCATCCCCAGGGGCCCTACCAGAGGTGCCACCCCCAGGGGCCCTACCAGAGGTGCCATCCCCAGGGGCCCTACCAGAGGTGCCATCCCCAGGGACCCTACCACAGGTGCCATCCCCAGGGGTCCTACCAGAGGTGCCATCCCCAGGGGCCCGTCTGTAGTATAAGCTCGGCAAGTTCAAGCGCTCCAATCTCTCAGTGTAGTTGAGGTGCCGCAGTGCAGGCTACTGACGGCTAAGGGGCGACCAAATTGAGGTATATAAGCATCTCAAGGGGCACTACTCTGTCGAGTGTCCTTACTTGGAGCTGGTGGACGCTCGCCCCACAAGGGGTCACAGCTCAAGGTTGAAGAAGCCGCAGGTCCAGAAAACTGTGAGGGTAAACTTTTTTGAAGTGAGAGTTGTGAACTGTTGGAACAATCTACCAGAGAGTGTTGTGATGGCACCGAGTGTGAGCTGTTTCAAGACCAAACTTGACCAACACTGTAGCAGGTTCAGGAGCCAGTACCTGCCCAGTACTTGCCAATAGAGTCATGACCGACCGTCCAAGTGGATAACGAGCCAATCAGTGGTGAAGAGAATAAAAGTAAATATAAAGTAAACCACATATAAATACACCAAGAAAAAAAATTGAAAAAATATCGATAATGTTGTAGTGGACGTCTCCCCTACAAACTGCGTATCGCATTCCAATGTGCCGCCTTCCCTAGCAACCAACCAGATGTTACCGTATCTTAGCAACGAAACTATTCACCGGCGACTTCTCGGGTTTTCCCAACATGACTCATGGCGGCTGCTGCGGGGTATATAATAGGGTGTGTCAATTTAGGACCATCAAGTTCCTGGATGAGATGACGAAGAGGTAGCTCGCCTGTATGTAAATCACATACAATCCAAACAAGTCTTCTTCCTAGTTTTTTCTCTAAATGCGTCATTACACCCCCCTGCCATCCGGTGTTCACTGCAGTTGAATCTCCACCAACAGCCTGCAGTGAACTGCCAAGTCCTCTCTCCTGAACCCAACATAAAATATGATCAGCAATGACCTCTGCATGTTTCTTCCCTTCTACTTCAGTTTCGGGAGCAAAGTGAAACAAAAACCGACCACCAGGCTCAGAACAGACAGAGTAGTGTTCTTCTTTGATGAGACCTGGAAACTTTCTGTTCACTCCCTCTACTTCTAGCAAAACTTTTGTGTCATCTATTCTTCCATCAAACAAAAGACAGGAGAGCCCTCCCTCGCTTAAATCTTTTTCATGCTGATCAGATATTTCCTTCATTATTTTTTCTTGTGCTCTTCAAATTTTATTATGATCTATCACCAAAGATACATCCTCTCGGCTGATGAGGCCTGCATCTATCCAAGCGGCAGTTGCAATTTCTGCAGCCTCACGAAGTCCAGCATGGTGGCGAATACTAGCTAAAGCAATGTTTGAAATATTTCTTGTGTTGTATTTCATTTTCTTTGGTAAAGGTTCAGATGGCTCTTTGGAACTATCATCTGATGTTGCTTCCTGTTCATCAGAAGAACTATCAAAGAAGTGATAAACATCTTGACACAGCTCTTCCTCTCTTTGGATGGCTTCTTCACTCTTCATTTTCTTCTTTTGTTCCCTCTCTCGGATTTGTTCTCTTTTCTTGGCATTAGCAATCTGCTTCTTTGTTTCTGAATAATCTATTGAACCCATTTGCATACTTCCTTGGCCTTCTGCCTTTGTCCTCTGTGCCTTTATAAATTCAAGCTCTAAAACAGGGATCTTCTTTTCACGAGGACAACCACAATCAATGTGGGAATTATTTTCTCTTACCTGAGTGAGAACAGTTGGATTCAGAACATAATTGTATGGAGCACTTGCAGGTCAAAATGTCAAACAGAGTATCAAGTGTGTGCAGAAATTCATTTTTCCTGGCCAAGTTTCCTTTACCAAGTGATGTTTCAACTGCTTTGTGCCATAATTTCGTTAGTTTTAGCTCAATAGTTCGACACTGATTAATCACAGGTGGTTTGAATAGTGCATTAGCTTTTGTCCATTGATGCAGAAGAGGGACTATCATGTCATTTATGAGTTCTTTATCTGTATAGTTCCTTCTGTCCTTTGCATTTTTTTCTCGAAGGAGTAACCCTAATCTTAGCATGTCTCTCACTGTTGGAAGTTCTGATACAGGAAGCTCCTTCCCTTTACCAACTAGCAGGCTCAAGTGGGTTGACAACTGACTTCTTGTCTTCAATTTTGACATCTTCACACTATCTGACAAATAGAAAAATATTTCAATGTTTCATAATTCAATTGTTGTTTCAAAAAATATCAATTTGTTTATCAAAAATGCTGTAACAGAAATAACATAATAATTTCTTAGAACATAATGTTTTATACAATGATATAAGTAACTGCGACAATCAATATGCCCTACTTACAATAATTAAAATGTAGAATTCGTCTGGTAGAGTAGGTGCAAGTGCAATGAGAGCAAACCACCGTCTATGATATCTAGAAGGAGAGTGAGCCGGGCGCCTTATCCTCACGCTTGGTACAAGTCAAAACAAGAATTAAACTGTCCCACACGGAGAGCCTGTTCATGTTCATGTTCTGACATGCATATTGTACACAAGCTATAGAACCATAAAATACTCCATAATCCATATGCTTACATGAGATTAGTTAATATCAAGTGAATAATTCTAATCAAGTCTCATTAATTTGTTGAAATACTGATATTTGAAACTTTAAGGTATAATTGATGTAGGTGAGGGTTATTTCAATTCATTTTTGTTTGCTAATCTCAAGTTTAGACATAAAGAGGCACAATATTTTGACTACCAAATTTGATTTTTAACATGTTGACAAAATTGACACACCCTAGTATATAAGCTCTGTCTCTCCATTGAGATTCATTCTGACCATTCTTCTTGAACAAGCAACACCTCCTCCTCCGCCGCTGCCTGGCTGCCCCTCGCATCTCCTCGCCTGCCTGGCGGTCCTCGCTCCCGCCGGCGAGCATGGCGACCCACCAGCTGTCCTTCCCTGAGCTTCCCCACCAACCAACTCTCATTCTGCCCATTTTCCTGAACAAGCAACATCTCCTCCAGCAAGCTCCACGCTGTTAACATTTCATTCAACCAGGAGGCCAGCAACAGGCAACATCTTCTCTAACGAAGCACCTGCACATCTACCTCCTTCAACACGCTACTCACCGCACGTCTCTACCAAGCAGCCCCTCACCACACAGCACCTCCAGCACCAGACTGTCTATCATATAACTTATATATTATACAAGAAAACCACATTAGAGTTTCCTTCCATCCTGAGTGCTAGACAACATTAATATCTCGATATACCTACAATGTCATTATCATCAAGAATCAGTTGAAATTAATTAAGTTGTCATTACTTTTCTCTGTTAATTTAGTGACTTGAAATATGTTGTTGAGGGAGACCTTATATAAGATTATTGAGTCATTATTATTAAAAAATGTGACAAATTTTACACAATTTAAGATAATTAATAATATTATAGAATAATTATATCATTGTTAGATGGTTTAAATAATAAATATAAGGTCAAACTATTGCTTGGTGTAAACCCTGACAGGGAGCGTTGGTCAGACTGCCCGCCAACATGTAAACAACAACAGCTGCCTCAGGTAAAGTGTTCTGTTACTGTATATTGTATTGTGAGGATTAATTTGTGCAGTGAAGATGTGTGCAGGGATTATACACAGAGTATTATAATTGTTGTGACCACATTTAGGACAAGAGGGAGTCAAGTGAAGTTAGCCCTTGGTGACTTGGGCCCAGTCAAATTGGCCCGGTGGTTACATGTTGATCTTGGTCCAGTCACTGTGGTGATCTCGGCCCAGTCACTGTGGTGATCTTGGTCCAGTCACTGTGGTGATCTTGGCCCAGTTACTGTGGTGATCTTGGCCCAGTCACTGTGGTGATCTTGGCCCAGTCACTGTGGTGATCTCGGCCCAGTTACTGTGGTGATCTTGGTCCAGTCACTGTGGTGATCTCAGCCCAGTTACTGTGGTGAACTCGGCCCAGTTACTGTGGTGATCTTGGTCCAGTCACTGTGGTGATCTCAGCCCAGTTACTGTGGTGAACTCGCGTGGTGATCTTGGTCCAGTCACTGGTGATCTCGGCCCAGTTACTGTGATGATCTTGGCCCAGTTAATGGTGATCTTAGTTACTGTGATAACTTGGCCCACTGTGATCTCGGCCCAGTTACTGTGATGATCTTGGCCCAGTTACTGTGGTGATCTTGGTCCAGTCACTGTGGTGATCTCGGCATCTTGGTCCAGTTACTGTGGTGATCTTGGTCCAGTCACTATGGTGATCTCGGCCCAGTTACTGTGGTGATCTTGGTCCAGTCACTGTGGTGATCTTGGTCCAGCACTGTGATGATCTTGGCCCAGTTACTGTGGTGATCTTGGTCCAGTCACTGTGGTGATCTTGGCCCAGTTACTGTGGTGATCTTGGTCCAGTCACTGTGATGATCTTGGCCCAGTTACTGTGGTGATCTTGGTCCAGTCACTGTGATGATCTTGGCCCAGTTACTGTGGTGATCTTGGTCCAGTCACTGTGGTGATCTCGGCCCAGTTACTGTGTGATCTTGGTCCAGTCACTGTGATGATCTTGGCCCAGTCACTGTGATGATCTTGGCCCAGTCACTGTGGTGATCTTGGTCCACTGTGGTGATCATGATCTTGGTCCAGTCACTGTGATGATCTTGGCCCAGTTACTGTGGTGATCTTGGTCCAGTCATGTGGTGATCTCGGCCCAGTTAATCTTGGTCCACTGTGGTGATCTCGGCCCAGCTGTGGTGATCTTGAACTGTGGTGATCTTGGTCCAGTCACTGTGATGATCTTGGCCCAGTTACTGTTGATCTTGGTCCAGTCACTGTGGTGATCTTGGCCCAGTTACTGTGGTGATCTGGTCCAGTCATGTGATGATCTTGGCCCATTACTGTGGGATCTGGTCCAGTCACTGTGGTGATCTTTACTGTGGTGATCTTGGTCCAGTCACTGTGATGATGTTGGCACAGTTACTGTGGTGATCTTGGTCAGTCACTGTGATGATCTTGGCCCAGATGGTTACTGTGCTTGGTCCAGTCACTGTGGTGATCTTGGCCCAGTTACTGTGGTGATCTTGGTCCAGTCACTGTGATGATCCTGTGGTGAACTCGGCCCAGTTAGATCTGATCTCGGCCCAGTTACTGTGGTGATCTTGGTCCAGTCACTGTGATGATCTTGGCCCAGTCACTGTGGTGATCTTGGTCCAGTCACTGTGGTGATCTCTGCCCAGTTACTGTGGTGATCTGGTCCAGTCACTGTGATGATCTTGGCCCAGTTACTGTGGTGATCTTGGTCCAGTCACTGTGATCTCGGCCCAGTTACTGTGGTGATCTTGGTCCAGTTATGTGGTGAACTTGGTCCAGTCACTGTGGTGATCTTTACTCCAGTCACTGTGATCTTGGTCCAGTCAGGATGATCTTGGCCCAGTTACTGTGGTGATCTTGGTCCAGTCACTGTGGTGATCTTGGCCCAGTTGTGGTGATCTTGGTCCAGTCACTGTGATGATCTTGGCCCAGTTACTGTGGCGATCTTGGTCCAGTCACTGTGGTGATCTCGGCCCAGTTACTGTGGTGATCTTGGTCCAGTCACTGTGATGATGTTGGCACAGTTACTGTGCCCAGTTCTGGCCCCTTGGTGATCTTGGTCCAGCACTGTGGTGATCTTCTGCCCACTGTGATGATCTTGAACTCGGCCAGTTACTGTGATCTTGGCCCAGTCTGTGGTGATCTTGGCCCATCTCGGCCCAGTTACTGTGGTGATCTTGGTCACATCTTGGCCCTGTTACTGTGGTGATCTTGGTCCAGTCACTGTGGTGATCTCGGCCCAGTTACTGTGGTGATCTTGGTCCAGTCACTGTGATGATCTTGGCCCAGTTACTGTGGTGATCTTTGTCCAGTCACTGTGATGATCTTGGCCCAGTTACTGTGGTGATCTCGGCCCAGTTACTGTGGTGATCTTGGCCCAGTTACTGTGGTGATCTCGGCCCAATCACTGGTGATCTCGGCCCAGTTACTGTGGTGATCCTGGTCCAGTCACTATGATGATCTTGGCCCAGTTACTGTGATGATCTTGGCCCAGTTACTGTGGTGATCTCGGCCCAGTTACTGTGGTGATCTTGGCCCAGTTACTGTGGTGATCTCGGCCCAATCACTGGTGATCTCGGCCCAGTTACTGTGGTGATCCTGGTCCAGTCACTATGATGATCTTGGCCCAGTTACTGTGATGATCTTGGCCCAGTTACTGTGGTGATCTCGGCCCAGTTACTGTGGTGATCTCGGCCCAGTTACTGTGGTGATCTCGGCCCAGTCACTGTGGTGGTCTTGGCCCAGTTACTGTGGTGATCTTGGCCTCACATAGGAGGGGCCGATGTCAACAATAGTATCAACTGTCAGGCTTTTTGAGGCTTTTTCATTATAACTTTATTTTAATATTAACATAAGAATGGAGGAAACTGCAGCGGGGCTATTGGCCCATACCGGGCATATACACCCAGCCCCTATTGCTCATATATCCATCCAACCTAACCTAACCTAACCTACAGTATGTTTGAAGCTATCCAGCGTATGTGAGTTAATGATGATATTTGGTAACTTGTTCTACTCGTCCACTACTCTATTTCCAAACCAATGTTTACCTATTTCGCGCCTAAATCTAAATTTGTCTAATTTAAATCCATTGTTACGAATTCGCTCCTGGTTGGATAGTTTGAGTACCTTTGTAATGTCCCCTTTGTTTAGCCCTGACATTTATACACCTCTAGCATATCGCCCCTCGCTCTACGTCTCTCAAGGGAGTGTAAATTAAGATGCTTTAACCTGTCTATACTCAAGGTTCCTAATGCCTGGGATTAGTCTTGTCATTCTCCTCTGAAGTCTTTCCAAGGATTCTATATCCATTCTGTAATACGGTGACCAGAATTGAACTGCGTATTCCAAGTGAGGTCTAACAAGCGCAAGATATAGTTTTAGGATGACCTCGCTAGACTTGTAACTAGGACTCCTTTGTATGAACCCAAGTACTTTATTAGCTTTGTTTCGAGCAAATACACACTATTTACTTGGCTTAAGATTCCTACTTATCATTACTCCTAAATCTCTCTTGCAGTCGGATTTCTCAATCACATCGTTGTTCATCTGGTATCTGGTTTCCCTGTTTACTTCTCCTATACTGAGTACTTTACATTTGTCCACATTGAATTTCATTGGCCATTTTTCAGACCATTCGAAAAATTTGTTTCGATCTTCCTGTAGTTTTGCGGAGTTCTCGTCAGATTTAATTACACGCCCTATTTTAGAGTCATCAGCAAATTTACTTATGTTGCTGTCTACGCCGATATCTATGTCATTTACCGGTATGTATATAATAATGGTCCAAGTACTGAGCCTTGCAGAACTCCACTAGTACGTTAGGTTACAGAAAGAAGTTACAGGGCGGGTTAGGTTACAGAGAAGTTACAGGGCGGGTTAGGTTACAGAGAGAAGTTACAGGGCTGATCAGGTTAGATTAGGTTAGGTTACAGAGAGAAGTTACAGGCCAGGTCAGGTTAGGTTAGGTTACAGAGAAAAATAAACTAAAATGATAATACAGACAAGACCAAAATAATATTACAGTATTTTCCATAATGATATTTTATAAGATATCACATTCTTCCCTCCTAGTAAATGTACACTAACAGTACACAGCAGATAACTCAAATACTCACATCTTATCAAGATATTAATTTACTTCAATACATGATCTTAATATCAGCCATAACAATTGGGAGGGTTTGGTACTCTAGTAGACCTTGTGGGTGTCACTGGGGAACATCTTCACTGGGTATTTCACACGGTAAGTCACGTCCTTGAGTACTAGGTGTAAACACCTTGGTTAAGGACATTCAGGTGACAGGCAAGTCGAAGGGAATGATTGAAAATCGCCTTTTGACGCATTCAATATTTATTTATGTGGTCAAAACCTGCAGAGGAGATGTTCATAATATTACATGGTGATTCATCTGATACATAATGAGTTAGTCTCACACAATTTATCTAAATTACAATTTATTAAACATAGTGACATAACACAAAGTTCATAACTCTATTAATCTTAGCGACGCTTCATTCTGCATTGTCTTATTACTCCAGGTTAGGCAGAAACGAGTAGACGTAATTAGTCAACAATATTTCAGTACCAAGGGGTATGTCATCACTTAGGCTGTACTTACAAGTGCGGGTCAATGCAGATCAGTATGGTGTTCTAAGAGACAACAATACTGTGTAAATTGTCCCAGCACAAATTCTCGGACAGGATTGTGAGTCGGTGTTCACCAGTGCGAGCAGAAGGCTGGTCTTCACAGCATCACTAGATAGGCAATCTGTCTCTTGGCGGGGCGGGCAGCACCGCCACCAGTAAAAGACAGTGCACTCAGCAGAACCAGGACTTGTCTGTAAAAACTTCTACATCTGGCGATGTCACAGGTCGAAAGATTTAATGGCATCACACGCCAGCACTGTAGCTGAAGCCAGCGGCGATAACAGTAAGCCTGTAGCACTGTGAACTGTAGGATTTATTGGGGGATCCCAAGAGTTAGTTTACACTACAATAACGGGAAAACCTGTTAATCCGGCACCTCTCAATCCCGTAGGTGCCGCATAACTGGTATTCTACTGTATATCTACCTGTCTGTCTGTCTATCTGTCTAAACTACTGTATTAATGTACCAATAATATAGCTGGGAATATTAAGATGCAAATTACAGAGTTTGTCAAGCATGGAAGGTTCACAGTCCCAAGAAAGTTGACATAAACCAAACTTGTATAAAACAAACATCTTCACTGCTGAATGACTATTAATCTATGGACATACCTGTATTTTTATCATAAACTGTTGAGTATATTAAATGTTTTTGTTTGTTTGTTACAGTTGAGTTAACGACCCTTGGGATATTGAACAGCGCCATAACAACTGAAAATGATAACTACAGACTGAGACAGAGCTGCCAGTGTAGAACAATGACCACCACCACCACAGCACCACCACAACACTTACCACATATGGCAAGGTAAACTAAAGGAGTCATTTGTCTGTCTTCCATTTATATCTTTCTGTCTACTTAACTGTTTGTGTCTGTGTCTTTATGTGCCTTTAGTATATCTGTCAATACCTAACTCAGTCTGTTTTATCTACTGTATATATGTCAATCTATTTATCAATACAAGTATTGGTAAATTTATATTTTCAACCAATATGGCTCTTGAGTCATGGGCAACCTGTCCTCAGTCATGGGCAACCTGTTCTCAGTCATGGGCTGCATTATGATTTAGGTATTTTTCTGCGGGCCAACCCACCATAATTTATATCCTACCTGACCCAAAAGTAACGTTAATAATGTATTAGCATGGACAGTGAAGCAGTTTATCCTCACGCCCACCTTACGTTATTTTCAGTTCACAATAACAGTCTTTTTCTTGAAACAAATTCACCATAATAATTTTTAAAGTAATATGTTAATGTTTCTTGTCATTTAACACAAGATGACTGAAGCCGTCTATGGATACATTAGTTTTTCTTACAGTTACAGCATTTGTCTTACTTATGAGACACACGCCATCAGAATAATGTTAATATATGAGGAACTACAATGAAACAACCTATAGACATGTATTTATTTTACAATGCCAAGAAACATTATCGTGTATCCATGATAATCACAGGGGTTAGGTTCCAGAAAACTGCCGTGATAAACAAAACTGTACACATTGAAACAAATAACTTATGGAACAAATTAGTTTAATCCCACGACCCCAAAGATGCATCACCTAATAGACCAAAATATACCCCCAATAATGTGTAGTACAAGATATAATACTAGTAACATATCTTTACTACCTTATTTTACAGTACTTTTACTTTTACTTTTATCCTCTTCGCCACTGATCGGCTTGTTAGCCGCTTGGGCGATCGGTCACTTTTACTTTTTTAACTTTTATCCTCTTCGCCACTGATCGGCTTGTTAGCCGCTTGGGCGATCGGTCACGACTCTTTTCCTTTATATTCTTCACCAAAAGGTCGGCTCGCTAGCCGCCCGGGCGATCGGTCACGTCTCTGTCACGCACTGTTGGCAAATACTGGGCATGCACCGGCTCCTGAATGTACCTGAACCCGCTCCAGTGTTGGTCAAGTCTTCTCTTGAAAGAGCTCACACTCGGTGCCGTCACAACACTCACTGGTAGATTGTTCCAAGAGTTTACAACCCTCACTCCGAAAAAGTTTGCTCTCACGGTTTTCTGGACTTGCGGCTTCTTCAATCTTGAGCTGTGACCCCTTGTGGGGCGAGCGTCCGCCAGCTCCAAGTAAGGACACTCAACTGAGTAGTGCCCCCTGAGATGCTTATAAACCTCAACTAGGTCCCCCCTTGCCCGTCTGTAGTATAAGCTAGGCAAGTTCAGGCGCTCCAATCTCTCAGGGTAGCTGAGGTGCCGAAGTGCAGGCACCAGTTTGGTGGCCCTCCTTTGAACATTTTCAACCAACTGACAGTCCCTAGCATATCTCGGGGACCAGATGGGGTGACAGTACTCCAGATGGGGAAGCACTTCACTCCTGAAGATCGTCACGAGGGACGGACCGTCTAGATATCTGAACGACCTTCTTATAAGACCCAATAATTTATTTGCCTGATTTACCTTCTTCTCACAATGGCCCGAGAACTTCAGCTCATTGTCAACATACACACCTAGGTCCTTCTCACACACAGTCTCAACTAGTACATTTTCTTCATCCCGTTGGGACATATGGTACGCCTCCTTACCGTTGGTACGCCCCAGGTGCATCCTCTTACACTTCGTGACATTGAATCTCAGCAGCCATTCCTTCGACCATTCCTGGAGCCCACAGAGGTCCTTCTGCAGCTCTTCACAGTCCGCTTGGTTCTTAATTTCCCGAAATAACTTGGCGTCATCGGCAAACATTTGTATGGAGGAGTGTACAACGTCAGGCATATCATTTATGAAACAAACAAACAACAGCGGGCCCAATACACTACCCTGCGGTACCCCACTTGTTACAGGTACAGATGACGATTTCGTGCCATAATCACCACACATTGCTTGCGGTCATGTAGAAAGTCTTCTATCCACGCTAGGACATTTCCCCGAATTCCGTACCCTTCCAGTTTGATTTTCAGCCTTTCGTGGGGTACACTGTCGAAAGCCTTGGCAAAATCTAGGTAAATATTGTCGATATTACCACCCCGTTCTAGAATATGGGTCCAAATATCCAATACCTTGAGCAATTGTGTCAAGCAAGAGCGCCCCGGCATAAAACCGTGTTGGCAATCTTTTACAAGGTTGTTTCGTAGTAGATGTTCCATCGCTGCATCTCTGATAATACTCTCAAGTACTTTACATATTATGCTGGTCAGGCTCACCGGTCTATAGTTGTTCGTGGAGTGCCTATCGCCCTTCTTGAAGATAGGACTCACATAAGCCACTTTCCATTCACTGGGGACCATTTGTTCATCCAGGCATTTACAAAACAGAATCTTCAGGGGCTCTGCAAGCTCGTTGCACAGCTCCCTTAGCACTCTAGGATGCACCATGTCAGGTCCAGGACTCTTATGGACCTTTAGCCTGGACAGTTTATTTCTAATACCCTCTTCTGTGAACACAATGTGGGTCAGTGCTGTGTCGAACCGTCTGTCCTCAAACGCAGGAAGGTTAGTTGCATCCTCTCTTGTGAACACTGAGGAAAAGAAGCTGTTCAATGCCTCAGCTTTATCCTGGTCAGAATCTGCGTAACTACCATCTTCAAGCCTCAGGTCTGATACTCCTACTCGCGTTTTCAATTTCGACTTTGCATAGCGGTAAAACGCCTTTGGGTTTGACTTGACCTCGCGTGCAACCAGCCTTTGGAACTCCTTTTCAGCCCTCCTACACTCTATCTTTGCTTGGTTTCTGGCTCTTGCATACATCCTCCTGTCTTGCTCATCGTTTGACCCAACCCACGTCTTGAATTTCTGGGTTTTCTTCTTAATTTTGTCGACCGCCGCATGGTTCATGTGTAGGGATCCCCTCGTATTCCTAGAAGCACTGGGTTTGGTCTTGGGTATATATTTATCGATCAAATGGGTCATTTTACTAGTTATGATATTCAGCGTAGTGTCTGCGTTCTTGTACCTTAATAAGTCAGGCCAGTTGATACCCCTCATCTCTTCCCTCATCCCATTGTAATTTCCCTTGTAATATTTGCACCTTGGCCTGGCCTTATCTTGAACTAGGTAACAGTTAAATCTGAATGACAACACTGTATGGTGACTGGTGCCAACTGGGGCAAGGTGTTCCAGTTTGGCCACCATACCCTCCTCGTTTGTTATGATGAGGTCAAGTGGCTTGGGTGTTTGCTCCCCTCTGTAATGTGTCGGGTCTCTCACATGTTGGAACAGAAAATTATCTCTCAGAGTTTCTACAAAAAGAGTAGCAGGATTATTCAAGTCATTCGGGGTTGACTCGTTTCTCCAGTCGATGTCGCCATAGTTAAAGTCCCCCATGATAAGGAGGTGGCTGGGGTTGAGCATCGCCGCATTGTTTATTAAGGTTCTTAAGTTCCTTTGATTTAGTGGGCCACAGTTCGGGGATCTGTAGATACACCCGACGATAAGTAAGTCCCCTCCCTTTAATTTAATTTTACACCACTTGGACTCTTCAAAAACATCCTCTCCCTGTACCCTCGCCTGGCTGGCTCTAAGGTCTTGCCTAGCGTAGATAACCACACCCCTCCTGCAGGATTCTTGAGTTAGGTTCGTAAATGAGTCATATCCAGCAATACTGAACTCACATTCCTCTGGGTCGATTCTCCTGTTCTTGTACAACAGTTCTACAACTCCTACAATATCTGGTTGGTGTACTCTTAGTAGTGTTTCAAACTCCTCCCTCTTATCAAGGAACGTGTCAGTATTAGTGTACATGACATTCAAGCCAGAATTTGTTCTCGGTAACGTCTCTACTCTTAGTAATAAACCTGCTCCACCCACATTCTCAGAAGCTGCAGCACTTGCTAAGTACACTGTATTTTGCAGGGTGTGGTTAAAAATGTCATTGTTTACACGGCGCTCGTTCCCTCCTGTCCACTGACAGTCATGCGCCGGTTAACGTCTGACAGAACAACTTCCGATCGCATATACGTCCGTGGCCCCCCCCCCCCAAAAAAAATCTGTGACGCCTGCTGGACCACCACTCCACGACCCCCTGACGGAGACACGATGCTTCCTTCCTTAAGCTTTTTTAAGCATTTGCCTCCAGGTGTAATGTTAACCTACATCTATTGAGGATAAAATCTTTCACCTACAAATTGACAATAACACATTTGCTGAAATCAGACATATCTAGTTGCCTCAACAATTGCAACCCCAGTTGCAATTGGGGTTGCAATTTCAAATTCTGTGGCATTACTAAGAATAACAAAGTCTCTGGTGCACTCTAAGATTAAGAGAGAAAACGGAGGACTCAGGCGTCCTGATGTGAGAGAAAACGGACTCGTATGATGGGGGACCAAATAAAAAAAGCATAGCTACATGTTTTGTGGACTACAGTATTGAGGTACCCTTTTGATCACTTTGTAATAAACCTAGCCATGCCTGTGTGTGTTTATGATATTTACCATAACATTATATATATATTTAGTGGGTCTAAATAGTCGTAAAATGGGAAACTTGGGGTTGGGTCTTGGGTGCCTGGAACCAATTAGAATAAATCCCATAGGTTCTGTACTTTCGTTATTGCGTTTTTCGTTATCACGCACTCGGCGGGGTCCCAATTAGGCGCGATAACCAAGGGATGACTGGACTGTACTGTATATACTTGTGACACTGGCCAGTTGCTTCTGGTGTTATGGTACAGGGGTACCAAGTGACAGCACTAGGATCCCGCTTCCTCTATCAAGGAATAAACAATTAAAATTTCAATTGAAAAAAAACATTCAAACACAGTAATGGGACGTAGTGAACCTAAATGGCCCTAGAGCGGGCACAGTCACGCATGCATCACGTATTCTTTTAGATTGTGCTGCCAGGCGTACATTATCTAGTGAATTTAGTCAATATTGTACAGTAACAATGGACCTACGTGCAAACCTGTATTGTACATGTACTAAATGATTACGGTACTAAAATTGTTATGTCTATTGCAAATATAGCTTGTTTATACAGGTATTCAAATAAATTACTATCCTACAAGAATCCAAGCTATGTAAGTTATATTCATCCAGGTCGTTTGGGTGGCAAATTATGAGAAGAGTTTAGTCACTCTTAAGTAATGATAAATAAACACGCAGGCAGGCCTTCAGCGCCAACTGTCAAATCTTATCTCAAATAAATAAAGACACTCTGTCACCTTACCTCACGCTCGGCTGGCTACCTCCCTCCTTGTGTTCCCAGACAAAAGATTGGTGATTTCCTTATGTTTATTTTATATAATATCTCAGACTAAAGTTAGGATAATATAATTTGCATCGCTGAAATCCTTGCAAGACAAGAGATTAATTTAAATATAAGCATCATATATTTTGCTCAAGATATAAAAAATTTAATACATTAGTGTACAATACTGTAGTACATTTTATAAAAAGTTTTTCAACTGTATTTTTGGGTAGACTTACATAAATTTCTTCAATTATTTTCATCCATTTACATGCACACACCATACTAAAAGAAACGTAAAAGAAATTAATGACCTTAGTGCAAAGCTGGAATGCACATGTAATAATTTGATTACAGTACTAAAATTGTTATGTCTAGTGCGAATTACAACATGTTTAAATTCAAATAAATCAGTATCTTACAAGAATCCCAGCTATGTTAATTATATTTTCCTAGGTCATATCACTGGCATTTTAAAATGAGAGAAGCTTAGTAGGACTGTTAAATAAACACACAGAGACCTCAACCCCCCACCCCCCCCCACCAACCCCTCGCTGGGTGGCGGAGCCGTCAGTCCCCCCTCCCCCAGCCAGGCTTTTAGGCTTACAGTTTTTATCTTGCATAATATCTCAGACTAAAGTTAGGAGATTATAATTTGCATTGCTGGAATCCTTGCAAGACAGCCAATAATTTGAATATAAACGTCATATATTTTGCTCAAGAGATAAAAATTTTTGTACATTAGTGTACAGTACTGTAGTACATTTTATAAAAAAGTTTTTCAACTGTATTTTTGGGTAGATTTACATAGATTTCTTCATTTATTTTCATCCATTTACATGCACACACCATACTAAAAGAAACGTAATAGAAATAAATGACCTTAGTGCAAAGCTGGAGTGCACATGTACTAATTTGATTACGGTACTAAAATTTTTTTGTCTAGTGCAAATTATAGCATGTTTATATTCAAATTAATCAGTATTTTACAAGAATCCCAGCAATGTTAATTATATTCACCCAGGTCATTTCACTGGCTTTTTATAAAAGAGAAGCTTAGTCACTTAAGAACTGATAAATATACACGCGTTAGACCTGGGCCTGTGCCAACTGTCAAACGTACTACCTCCCCTCCACCCACGCCCCCTCGCTCGCTCCCTCCCTCTCTCTCCCCCATCTGCCCGGCGTTGCTGGAATCCTTGTAAAACAGTAAATAATTTTAATATAAACGTCATGTATTTTGCACAAGAGATAGAAATTAATCACCTGTATCACATTACTGTAGTGATTCAAGAGTAAAAGTGTATATGTACGTATACTGTATAGTATTCCACATACACGTAAGTATAAATACAAAGTTTCTGTGATGATTGGACAGTGTCCATTTCGGTTAACGTCATGTTTCCAAGAACGTATCTAGGACGTTAACCGGCGCATGACTGTACTGTATATAAGATGCATCAGCTAACACACCAAAATATACCCCCAATAATGTGTAGTAAAAGATATAATACTAGTAACATATCTTTACTCCCTTATTTTACAGTATATAAGATGCATCACCTAACAGACCAAAATATACCCCCAATAATGTGTAGGTACAGTAAAAGATATAATACCGTACTGTCAATTATAACCCAGATGATTAACGTCCATACGACAGACACCCAACTCTTCAGAGGCAGCTAAGCATTAACCATTTATGAACTCTTACAAGCATTACAATCTATTAATGCCATACCTGCAACATTTATTTTTAAATCTACAAATACCTGATACAGGAAACTTTCTTTTCACAATTGCATCTGTTAACATCACTGGCATCATTGTAGCCAAGTTAGACTCCTATAACCACCAGGCTACTGGGCCAAGCTGTGAGGTGTTATGGTTGTTTATCATCTTGTATTTACGGGCTGATATACATAACTCTCTTCATTTATTTATATACATGCACACACCTTCCTTCATACATATTGTGACAAAAAGATAAAGAAATAATTGTTTTAAGGACAAGTACATAAAGGGAATACAGTAATATCTCCATTATCCGGAATCCCTCAAACCCGGAACTCTCTGATGGCTGGAATTGAAATTTTCTCAGAAAATCTTTCCCAGAGCCGGAATTTTACGGAAATTTCTCTCCTTTATTTACTCTATAAATGACCCGAGGAAGGAAAGGCTGGGACATAGATGAGACATAACTAGTCACTGTACATAGTAAACGAGCATCAACTGTTGTCACATTAGTAGGAACCAAACAGTACATAAGCCTAACCCACCAGCATAACACAGGCTGTTGACTCACTCAGGGGTGTAGCCTTTATTAGCCTTATTCTGGCTTACTGTACCTCCATGTATTCATCACATTCTTTATATTACACTTATAACCTATCAAACACACCCTAATAGAGCTAAAAATACTTGGTACACACCTGGGCCCAGCTAGTGCACCTTCGTATTGTAAACAAGAATAAATAGATGGAACAGACAGCCAGGCATGAAGGATGAGGCACTATAGGGAGAGACAGTCTGTCAACAAGAGACCTTTGACCCTGTGTGACCACCGCCCGTGACCCCACTTGAACTTAACCCAACCTTAGTTCCCAAGTGACCCAGCAGCTAATCCAACCAACCGATAGCACTGAACGTGGCCCATAAACTGACACAAGTTAAAATGTTTATATTTTTGACTATTTATACTTATTTCACTGTTACATTGTCATAGTTACTTACTCTTAGGTGATGAAACAGTAATGATTTGTGTGTGAAGATTATTCTTTTAATAAATATTTCTTTACTCTCCATAAACTGGCTGCATCTACCTGAACCGTGGGCCACATTAAATACAATTTATCAATCACTCTGCGGGCCATACAGACACATGGTCTCAGGTTGGCCATGTTTGGTTTAGACAATTTTAAGACACTTTTCTTCTTTGACGTTTCCCTCAAAAAGGTCTTAAATATACCGGGTGATCCAGGGGGGTGGACCTCCCAGTTAGGGGGTTAGGTTAGGTAATTTTAGGTCATTTGTGAGGGAAATGTCATAGAAGAAACGTGTCTTATAATTGTCTACACCATCGGAAATACACATTGATCAACTCTAGAGCCATATTGGTTGAAAATAAAAATTTACCAAAGTATTTGTCAGTCTGTCAATCTATATCCAGTCCAGTCCAGTTCAGTTCAGTACAGTACAGTACAGTACAGTACAGTACAGTACAGTACAGTACAGTACATTTATTTATATCTATCAGTATCTATTTTATATTTTCATCTCTATGTATGTCTATCACCCAATCTATCTATATCTACCTGTCTGTCTGTCTGTCTAAACTACTGTATTAATGTACCAATAATTTATCTGTGAATATTAACACATAAATGACAGAGTTTGTCAAGCATGGAAGGTTTACAGTCCCAAGAAAGTTGACATAAACCAAACTTGTATAAAACATACAACTTCACTACTAAATGACTATTAATTTATGGACATATTTTTATCATAAGCTGTTGAGTACATTAAATGTTTTTGTTTGTTTGTTACAGATGAGTTAACAACTAAACCCTTGAGAAATTAAAAACTGGATCATAGAGACACTGCTGTTACAGGTATGTCTTTATGTCTGTCTAACTATCTGTCTAACTGTCTATCTTTATGTATCTGTTTCTCTATATCTTTCTATCAGTCGTTCAATACCTGTATGTCAGTCAGTCTGTCTGTTTGGTATCTATATCAACTGTCCGACTTTCTTTATCTATACAAGTATCTGTGGAAGGTACAGTGAGTGAGGAAAGTGGGTACACAAGAGGTACAGTGAGTGAGGAAGGTGGGTACACAAGAGGTACAGTGAGTGAGGAAGGTGGGTACACAAGAGGTACAGTGAGTGAGGAAGGTGGGTACACAAGAGGTACAGTGAGTGAGGAAAGTGGGTACACAAGAGGTACAGTGAGTGAGGAAGGTGGGTACACAAGAGGTACAGTGAGTGAGGAAAGTGGGTACACAAGAGGTACAGTGAGTGAAGAAGGTGGGTACACAAGAGGTACAGTGAGTGAAGAAGGTGGGTACACAAGAGATGCAGTGAGTGGATGGCAGACTGCAGGATGTTGCTAATTGTAAGTGTTGTGTTTGTGCAGGTAAATATGTGTCCACAGCAAGACTGAAGAAACTCAACACTGAAGATTATCCCTGGACTGTGTGGATGATTTCTGCTGCCTGGGTGACGTGATCAGTGCTGGAGGAGGCGCTGAAGGCTGCTGTGTTGTGAGTCATGGATGAGTTATGCTGCTTGGGTGACATGATCAGTGCTGGAGGGGGTGCTGAAGGCTGCTGTGTTGTGAGTCATGGATGAGTTCTGCTGCCTGGGTGACATGATCAGTGCTGGATGGGGTGCAGTTCGTTTTCAGGGGTCAGAAATGGCTGGAGGAAGTTTAGGGAACTGTTGTCTTTATTGTCAACACGAGGACTTTCCCATCACATGAAAGGAAGAATGTATACAACTGGTGTGAGAAGTGTGGTGTTATATATCCGTGAAACATGGGCAGGTAAAAAGTATGGCATATGCAGTCTTGAGTGAGCTGAAATGAGAATAGTGAGGTGGATGTGTACTGTGACGCTGAAAGATAAGAATCACCGTTCAGAGCTAAGAGGACGGCTGGGTATTGAGAGTATCGGCCAAGATTTATGTATAAGTAGACCGAAATCGGGAGTGTGGGGAGAATGGATGAGACCAGCTGGGTTAAGTGGTGCATGACTCTAAATGTGGTGAGGAGGAGAGCCAGTGGTAGGTGGCCAAGAATGACATGGGGAGAGATTGTAAGAAATGATCTTAGAACCTGACAAGACAGACTGCAAGAGATGGTGTGGAAAATGGCTGTATGATTTGGATGGTGATGATGATTTTGTTCTATCTTTCTGTCTAACTTTCAGAATATCTATCTATCTATCTATCTATCTATATTACTGTACAGTCAACCCTCACTTTACGTGGTTAATTCAACCCACAGGGTACTGCGGAAAGTGAGAAACGCGTAAAGTGAACAACATAACATATGGGATTAATTGAAATAGAGACCGGGCCAACCCCCAAACTCCGCTTTTTGACGACACACAACTATGTTGTAGTAAAAATTTTATCTTAACTTTATGATGGTATGCACACACAATTAATATAGAAGAGGTTAGGTTAGGAAAAATAAAGGTTAGGTTAGGAAAACTAAAAGTTAGGTTTAACACTTACGTTAGTAGAAGAGATGGGTCGGCATACGGGGATGGAGGCTGGTTCCGAGGCAGAGGGCAGGCTACTGGCCCTCAGGTGAGTCACCATCACTGTCATCCACACTTGTCAGGGCCCCCCTGACAAATCCCTCAAAGTCATCATCACTGTCTCTACCTCTGTCACTATCACTGGCTTGGGCTGGCTGTGGTGGGTTGCGGGCAAAGAACTCTGTTATGCTTTGTTGACGGCTGGTGTTTATGTTGTCGTGATAAACCTTGAAGTCGGGCTCCATAGTCTGCAACAGCTGGGTAGTGAAGATTTCATACCTGTTTGCGTCAGGGTCGTCGGAAAGGAGGAGCTTGACTTTCTCGATACACTCGATGGCACCCCTAACATTACTATGGGATAAGCGGTGTTCTTGGGATGATGCACCAACTGCCTCTTCACTGACGTCATCATCATCTACCATCTCCTCAGTAGTCACATCAGGATCCCTTATCACCTCCAGGATGTCGTCGTTGGCGGTCTCGGAGAAGCCTGCAGCTGTAACACTCTGCGCAGCTTCTCTGGCAAGGTCCACTGCTACTGCAACAGTCTGAACCTCACCAGTCACAGATTGACTCTGCCTAATGGCCGGAATGCCTTGCAACACATGTCTCCATGCGTGACGAACAGTTGTTACAGACAGCTGATCCCATGCCTCCACCAAGAAGTCCACAGCTTTCTTGATGTTGAATATTCTCCAGAATTGTTTTAAAAATACTTGTTGCTCTGCCAACTGTTGATCCTCGTCCTCTTCGCTCTTGCTATCGGTGGTGGTGTCACTCAGGTTACGCAACTCTTCCCTGGTGTTGGTGTAGTCGTTCAGGAGCTTGAATTTTTTAGTAGAGAATGCAGCCTTAACGTTGCATATCAACTCCTGGTCCATGGGCTGGATTAACGACGTAGTGTTGGGAGGAAGGAAGACCACTTTTACGTTGGGGTGATGATCTAACAGTAGGGGCGAGTGTCCTGGTGCGTTGTCAAGCAGCAACAAAATCTTGAATGGCACATTCTGTTGCTCACAGAATTTCTTTACAACGGGAATGAAACAGTCATTAAACCAGGAGAGGGACAGTGTAGAGAACATCCACGTCTTACGTGCGGTCAGCCAGTGGACATTTAGCTTGGTCATGTCCATGCTTTTGTAGGCGTGCGGCTTGCGTGCTGTGTGGATCACCGATAACTTGAGCTTACAGGTACCGGAGGCATTGGTGGTAAACAGGACGGTGATGCGCTCCTTCTGCAACTTCCGGCCCCGAATCTTGCTAGCATTCTTCACAACGAAGGTCTTGGAAGGTAGCTTTTTCCAAAAAAGACCAGATTCGTCCATGTTAAACACCTGGTCGTCGGTGTACTGTCCTTCCTCCATAATCTCACATAAAAACGGAGGAAATTCCCTAGCCGCAACACGGTCAGCACAAGCTTTTTCACCACCAATGTTGATATTGGTGATCTTGTTCCTCATCTTAAACCTCTGTAACCACCCAGAGGAAGCATTAAAGGGTTTGGGCTCTGTAATTCCCATCTTTCGTGACACTGCAGCATACAGTTCACGTGCGTACTCCTTAACAGAGCGCATGTCCAACCGCCATGTTCCGTCGCGCCTGACGCACCAAGTAGCTCACAATAATTTTTCCCTCTTGAGAAGCACCTGGTTGTGGAAATACTTGATCATAGAAGCACCTGTAGACTTTGTGATGTTCATGTGCTCCTTTATCTTGGCTGCATCCTTCTTTATTGTCCAGATCGTAGATTCGTTCACACCATGCTGGCGCGCCAAATCAACCTGTCTTGTTCCTTTCTCCAACTCTTGGATGATCTTATACTTCACCTCGTAGCTTAAGGAACGTCGTGTCTTCTTTGGCTTAGGGCGGCTGGGTCCAGGTAAGGAAAGGTTTCTCTCTGGGGGCAGTGGTCCGGCGGAAGCCATTTTACAGAACAATGGATGCACGATTACACGGTGTGGCCTGGAGGGATGAAACTGCCGCGGAGGGATGAAACTGCCGCGGCTAGGTCAAGCGTCGTCTTTCCTCCCTCCCTCCCTCCCTCCCCCGGGTGGACACGTCATATTACTTTAAACCAATTACAGCTAGCAACGGAGGGAGGTAGGGATGCATGGCCAATCACAGTCCGATACGTCATATGACGTCACTGATAACACAACAGAGACATGCACTGCGCAACCTTACTGCGCGGCTTGCTCAGGCGGAGGTGGAGGCAGGAGCAGGCGGGAGGGGTGAATCTAAAAATAGCGTCGAGCCGGACACTCTCCGCATAAAGGGGTTACACGCACCGCGGAATGTGAGCATCCCGGGTTCCGGCAGGGTACCGCGTAAACGTGGAAATGCGGAATGTGGGACCGCGTAAAGCGAGGGTTGACTGTACTGTATTTCTGACCATATTAAAGGCAACCACTGATATAGCATGAAAGGTTTATAGTCCCATGAAAGTTCACCTAAACTAAACTTTCATAAAAGGAACAAATATTTAAATTAGAAAAATTGCAATGTGTTCTATAACCTGGACAGTACAATTGACCCTTGCCAACCAAGGATTTCCCATCCAGGGATTCCGGATATTCGCGGTTTTTACTCTACAACTCATTTCACACATACACGGCATTGAATTTGGACAAGTGTGGCGTCTTTTTCCCTCTGCGGTCTAATGTACTCCTCCGTAAATGTGAGGAATGAATAAAATTATAATAATAAATAAGAGGAAGGAAAAAATACTGCATGCCATTTGACAACTGTTTCACTAAAGATGTGGGAGACGGGTGTGCTCCCCCCTCATGAGCTGACTCCTGCCGACACAATAAAAGTTTATTGTGTGTTTTTTTACCTTTTGATAATAATTTTTTGACTAAGTCTAAGAAAGCTTGTGTGTGCATGTAACTGCTAAAAAAGTGAATAAAACTACGTATATCTACCCAAAACTACGAGTTGAAAAATAGAAATAACACAGCTTGGCCTGGTGTATATGTATACATTTATATACGGTATGATGTAGGGTGATTTATGGAGACATTTGTTAGGTTAAAAATATGACTTATTTGGTGGGAAATATGGTATATCTCTCAACATCTTTCTGTCCATCTGTCTACGGTATATCTGTCTTATATTTACTGTAGACAGAACTACTGTACTAACCATGATAGACAGTTGACAATGCATGTGATTAATACCTGGAATACAAATATTTGCAGGAAAATGTCCAATATATTCAGCAACTAGACCACTTTAGAACCAAGAAAATATTGTTTATTGTTTTTATACCAAAACACTGGTGATTGTCTCTCAGATATATCAGGAGTTGTATATCTTTAGTGGTGCATCACCGTGTCCTGGGTTCATTCCCCAGCCTGGGACAGATGTTACCCTCACTACCAAACATGGCAAGTTTTCTGCAGGTACAATACTACAGTTTCCTCCCATACTGTGCAGTTTTAACAGGCCAACTGCCTAAACGGCTCATTACTGGCAATTACGATGTCGCTATGTTAAATTATACAAAGGTGAATCCAAATTTAATGTTGACTCAGCCATAGTGAGCTTCAACATTTATGCCACTGATGAATGAGTCTTGATCACACACAACTATATGGCGGCCTTCTCTTGCCACTCCATCTTCCCTCTGGCCTTTATTGTGTAAAAGCCAAGAATTATTATTGTGTGAGGGTGTAGCGGATCTCTGAGGTGACAATGATAAATATTTTGGTGTTGTGTCGGTGGTGTGAGTCTAGTACTGTGCAGGTCTGACCCGCCTGTTACAAACTACTGCAGGGAGTGAAGACCTTCCTTAAAAGGTTTAACTTGGCAGTATTCAGAAGATCCCAACACAGACGACCTCAACTGCACTTGATGATTTATAACAAAGCCATTTTTTATTACTTTTGTCCTTGATGATGTGGTTCAGCCATTATCAGATGCAGGTCAGGAACACTAAGGACTGTTTCTCTATAATGCTCACTGAGTAAATAAGGATGGATTACATTCTTAACTCTCAAATGGCAGCCATCACCTGCAGAAGTTAGCTGTAGGGATGGTAGTCATCACCTGCAGAAGTTAGCTGTAGGGATGGTAGTCATCACCTGCAGAAGTTAACTGCAGGGATGGTAATCATCACCTGCAGAAGTTAGCTGTAGGGGTGGTAGTCATCAAGTGCAGAAGTTAGCTGCAGGGATGGTAGTCATCACCTGCAGAAGTTAACTGTAGGGATGGTAGTCATCACCTGCAGAAGTTAACTGTAGGGATGGTAGTCATCAGCTGCAGAAGTTAGCTGCAGGGATGGTAGTCATCACCTGCAGAAGTTAGCTGCAGGATGGGAGCTGCAGGGATGGTAGTCATCACCTGCAGAAGTTAACTGTAGGGATGGTAGTCATCACCTGCAGAAGTTAACTGTAGGGATGGTAGTCATCAGCTGCAGAAGTTAGCTGCAGGGATGGTAGTCATCACCTGCAGAAGTTAGCTGCAGGATGGGAGTCATAACCTGCAGAAGTTAACTGTAGGGATGGTAGTCATCACCTGCAGAAGTCAGCAGCACGGATGGTAGGAGGGATGTTCCTTAACCAGTGACTAAGTGATAAAGAAGGTACCTGCAGCTGCATTGTCTATATACATGGTGAACTGTATACCTGTGTATTCTATATACATGGTGAACTGTATACCTGTATTGTCTATATACATGGTGAACTGTATACCTGTGTTGTCTATATACATGGTGAACTGTATACCTGTGTTGTCTATATACATGGTGAACTGTATACCTGTGTTGTCTATATACATGGTGAACTGTATACCTGTGTTGTCTATATACATAGTGAACTGTATACCTGTGTTGTCTATATACATGGTGAACTGTATACCTGTGTTGTCTATATACATGGTGAACTGTATACCTGCATTGTCTATATACATGGTGAACTGTATACCTGTGTTGTCTATATACATGGTGAACTGTATACCTGTGTCTATATACATGGTGAACTGTATACATGGTGAACTGTATACCTGTATTGTCTATATACATGGTGAACTGTATACCTGTGTTGTCTATATACATGGTGAACTGTATACCTGTGTTGTCTATATACATGGTGAACTGTATACCTGTGTTGTCTATATACATGGTGAACTGTATACCTGTGTTGTCTATATACATGGTGAACTGTATACCTGTGTTGTCTATATACATGGTGAACTATATACCTGTGTTGTCTATATACATAGTGAACTGTATACCTGTGTTGTCTATATACATGGTGAACTGTATACCTGTGTTGTCTATATACATGGTGAACTGTATACCTGCATTGTCTATATACATGGTGAACTGTATACCTGTGTTGTCTATATACATGGTGAACTGTATACCTGCATTGTCTATATACATGGTGAACTGTATACCTGTGTTGTCTATATACATTAGGGTTGCCATACGTCCGTATTTTCCCGGACATGTCCTCCATTTAGGTCTCGAAATCTTCGTCCGGAAGTAATTTTTAAAATTCTTTAAAAGTCCGGAATTTCAGCTTCCATCAT